>NC_086448.1:160273529-160463529 GCF_028390025.1 Pseudophryne corroboree
CCCAAATCTAAATCTCTCTGCACATGTTACATGTGCCCCACCTACAGTGCAACACGGTTTTGCCCAGTTGCTTGTTTTTTTTGTTTTGCTAACAAACCTGTATAAGGCCCAATGGGGGTCATTCCGAGTTGATCGCTCGCTAGCAGTTTTTAGCAGCTGTGCAAACGCATAGTCGCCGCCCACGGGGGAGTGTATTTTTGCTTTGCAGGAGTGCGAACTCCTGTACAGCAGAGGGCCTGCAAACACATTTTGTGCAAAACAAGACCATCCCTGTAGTTACTTATCCTGTGCGATGATTGCTGTGACGAGTGACACGGTAATGATGTCAGATACCCACCCAGCAAACGCCCGGCCACGCCTGCATTTTTCCAAACACTCCCAGAAAACGGTCAGTTGACACCCATAAACGCCCTCTTTCTGTCAATCTCCTTGCGATCGGCTGTGCGATTGAAATCATCGCTAGAACCATTGCAAAACCACAATGGACTTTGTACCCATATGACGCGCGTGCGCATTGCGGTGCATACGCATGCTCAGATTAGCCATTTTTTTCACTGATTGATACGCAGCGAACAACGGCAGCTAGCGATCAACTCGGAATGACCCCCAATATCCCTTATTTATACAAAGTGGTGCATGGATTTGTTTCTCCCCACAAAATGACTTGTTTTTGGCATAGTTTTGGTTGTAGTGTGCTGTAAACCAGAACTTTGCCAATGCTTTTGCAGCAATTTTTGAATCGCATTTCAACCAATGTAATAAAAGCAGTGAAACGCACAAAATAATTAAATAATTAATACACGCACAAACATAGTTAATAAAGGCAGTCCCAATGTCCTCTGGGTTTCCACAGCACATCCACTGGTATCCGGATGAGACAGTCAGAGAAGTAACAGGGCTCTGATCACAAGCTTAGAATTTATAGGAGAGTTTTAATACATTAAATTAAATTAAATGCTACATACAGTATTGCATATTAGTCCAGCTAGGCTGCAAGGATAAAAGGTTCTTGGTAGAATATTCATATGGCATCAGAGGGTTGTTTCCAGTAGGTACATGTATAGAAAGAGAACATACTGTATGTACATTTTGTTTTAACTGTGTAGAGGGCTGGTAATTAGAACAGATGGGTTTGTAGGCTAGTGCACAGAGTGGATGCTGCCTGAGAAATGTACTGTAACAAGGAATGGGAACATAGCGTGGATGAGAGATGCTTATCTTACATAGAATGGAGATGTTAAGTTGAGGGATCTCTTGAGAAAATTAAAGATATGAACAGTATGCTGGTGCAAGTTTGTTGATGACATTCCATGTTTGGAACATTTATTACTGTTTTTTTGTAAAATTCAGGCAATCAATGTAAAGACAGAGTGAAACAGAAACAAAAGAATATTTTTTAAGGAAAATGTTAGAATCCTAGGGGGTTGCTGGCCCCAGATCACTGATTCAGGTTCACTTATTTATAAGGTGCCATAAGTAGTCCGCAGCACTGTACAGAGGGCAAAACAATTAGACGGTACAGCGTAAAACAGCTAGTACAGAGAACTGTACAATACCGTAGAAAATATACTACAGCTCTCAATACAGCTACTGATTCAAGGGATGTAGTTAAAATGCCGGCTGTCGGGATCCCGACGATCAGGATACGGATGCCGAAATCCCAACAGCCAACAATGCCGACAGCCGGAATCCCGGCGCACCAGGGCTATTTCCACTTGTGGGTGTCCACAACACCCATAGAGCGGGAATAGATCTTGTGGTGAGCCAGCGAGCCACTGAGCCTGCAGCGAGGTGAGCACAGCAAGCCCTCAAGGGGACTCAGCGCTCTCCCCGCTGCCAACATTCTTCAGGTGGGATGCCGCTGTTGGGATATTGCCAGACAATATCCCACCCACCTGGATGTATGTAACCCGATTCAAGGGGTGCAATGGAAATACTCTGAGACATGTACATTTGGTGCAGATAATAGGTCTAGGTCATCCGAAAAAATGAAATCAAGGACGGAGTGGATTTCTTGGGCACAGTGTCCATGAAGGAGGTGTAGAGTATAGCTGGTATGTGAGAGAAGTAGGTAACGAGAACAGGAGGGTGGAGGACCCTGCTCATAGAGCTTACAGTTAAAAGGGAAGGGGGGAGACAGACAGAAGACATTAATGAGTGAGCTAGTGTAATGGGGGAGACGAAGAGCTGGAAGCAGGAGTGGCATAATTGAAGGGTGCAAGTGTTGCACGGATAAGTTTTTATGAACAGGAGGGTTTTCAGTGCTCACTTGAATCATTGTATGCTGGGAGATTGTCTGATAGCCTGATTATTCCAATGGTGTTAGCAGCATGGAAGAAATCTTGGATTCTGGAGGGAGATGTGATAACCAAAGGGGAGGAAAGGTGGTGGTCATTGGACAACTGGAGAGGGTGGTAAGGAGTGTGTACAGTATGTTGATGAGGTTGGATATGTAAGGAGCAGTGGAGTAGGAGAAGAGCCAGGGAAGGGCTTGGCAGAGAGGTGAGACAGATGTGGAACAGCGGGAGAAGAAGATAAATCGAGCTGCAGCATTGAGTACAGATTGGATAGGAGAAAGGTGGGAGTACAGAAGTCCAGGAAAAGAAGGTTGCAGTAGTCAAGGTGAAAGGTGATCAGTGAGTGGCATCCTGAGCGAGGAAGGGTCTGATGTGAGTGATGGTGCAAAGCTGAAACGGACAGGATAGGGAAAGAGGTTGAATGTGGGGGGCAAAGGAGTGGATAAAGTTAATAATGGCTCCCAGGCAGTGGAGTTGGGGAACAGTAGAGATGGTGGTGGTGTTAATAGAAAGGTCATCCATTATGAGATATCAGAGAGGCACCTGAACACCCGAGATAGGAGGGAAGGGGAGACGTCAGGAGAGGAGAGGTAAAGTTGAGTTTCATCGGCATAGATATGTTACTGGAGACGAAAGGAATTGATGAGTTCACCCAGGGAGGATGTGTACAGAGAAATGAGCAAATGGCCAAAGGACAGATACCTGGGGGATGCCCATGGAAAGGATCGATGTGGTGAAAATGGAACCAGAGGTGTAAATAGAGAAAAAAAGAAAGAGTGTACTGGCGCTAGTAGAAGTTTCTCCAATATTAATAACCAAACATGGATGAATTAAAGCATATAAATAATTTATTCACTAAACAACATATGTACCATGTCACTTAAAACCAGTAAAATTGGGCATAAAACAAGACTGAGAATCAAAATAGGAATAGCTGCTAGTATGCATCCATATGGGATCCCGGACTGAAGAATAAAGTTCCCTGGGGAGTAGTGTTATTTAAATACAGCTGGTGTTACCCATGGCGATGGAGTCCTCCAGGTGCTTGGAAGTAACAGCAGGCAAGCTGTGATGTTTATGCAAAAGCTGGGTCTCTCCAATCAATGCTGTAGTAGTGTAGTCCCACAGAGAAAGTTCCAAAGCAAGGAATAATCGTGTTAAAAGTCCATATCTGGATCCTCACAAAGTGGAATGCATGTGGTGATGGCAGCTTGGCACTTAATGCGTTTCCCTAGGCACGGTCACCTAGCTTCATCAGAAGTTAAACTCAGTCTGAGTGTGGGATCTATTTAAACCCCTTTAACGACCTGATGCCCATCAGGTGTGGTACAACTATTTGATTCAATCATCCACAAAATTTGATAAAATAAACTACTTGTTATAATAAATATGAATTTTAGGCAGTTCAGGAGGCAAACCTACATAGAAATTCTAAAACAACAGCTTTATTTCTTATATAGAAATAGAATTCATTCAAACAACATAAGAGGTCAGAGGTCAGAGTAATCATGTGACTCGCCGACAGGCAGAGGATGAATCACTTATATTAATAGTTAGTTACCCTCTTGGTATAACCTCAATTTATCACTCACCAGGGGCAGAGCACCTACATGATGTTAGTCACATTCGTGACTTATAAAATAGCCGTCTCATCAGGAGGCGATTACATCCGCCAGCGGGATCCCGTAGAACACAGTGTGTGTTTCTTCCGGGTCACGTGGACGGGAGAATGGGGGCTTGGCCAATGGGGTATAGGTATAAGGTTTTGTAGTTACTAGGCAACTAGTGCCGAGAACTTGGTGACGCACATTGGCGTCACGTGGCCAGGGGCGCAGGTAGCCATATGTTTCTTACGGGTCACGTGGACGGAAGTGGCCAATAGAGTATAAGTAAGTGTTTATAGTTACTAGGCAACTAGTACCGATGGCTTGATAATGCACATTGACGTCACATGTCCGGAAATGCAGATGGCCGCAGATAGGCTGTTAGAAAATATACTTACTAAGCAGCCAATAAGGACTGTATTAAATACCACACGTGAATGGTCACGGTTAGAGGGACAGGGGGGGGGGGGAGGGGAAGAGAGGACTACAACCAATGGGAGATTCATAGAGTTGTAGATAGTCTTGTTGCTTGCACTATTACCATTGGGACTGACAATCCCTTACTGGCAGCAGTGACAGCGCGTCTGGGCCTTGCATTGCTATTTGGTATAAATAGAGAAGTAGCTGTTGGAGAGTTAAGAGGTGAACCATGAAAGGATGGTGTCAGAGTCACCCATAGTCTGAAGGGTGCGCAGTAGGAGAGAGTGATTCAGTGTCAAAGGCCACAGAGAAGTCCAGGAGGATGAGGAGGGAAAAATGGCCACTGGATTTGGCTGAGAGATCACTGGTGACTTTGGTCAGAGTAGTTTAGGTTAAATGGAGGGGGCGGAAGCCAGACTAGAGAGGATCAAGGACAAATAAGTAATAGCAATAAGTTAAGTGTCTGAATACAGTATAGGAGGGTTAGTGTTCAAATCTCTTCCTTGGAATATTGTTTATTTTAACAGAGGGGATTAAGTCAGTGAAAGTTATAATTACCATGGTGTACAGATGGAGCCCTCTTCATCTTTGTCTTTAATAGGATTAACTGAGCCAGGGCAGTCGGATTTAGGGGGTCATTCAGACCTGATTGCTCGCTAGCTAGTTTTTGCAGTCCTGCGTTCGCATAGTCGCCACTCACCTGTGCATGTGCAGCCGAGAGGTACAAAAAAACTTTGTGCAGTTTCTGAGTAGCCGAGAACTTACTCAGCCGCTGCGATCACTTCAGCCTGTACGGGGCCAGAATTGATGTCAGACACCCGCCCTGCAAACGCTCAGAAAGGCCTGCGTTTTTCCAACCACTCCCTGAAAACGGTCAGTTGCCACCCACAAACGCCTTCTTCCTGTCAATCTCCTTGCGATTGGCTGTGCAAATGGATTCTTCGTAAAACCCATCACACAGCAACGATCCACTTTGTACCCATGCAACGCGCCTGCGCATTGCGGTGCATACGCATGAGCAGTTCTGACCCGATCGCAGCGCTGCAAAAAATGCTAGCGAGTGATCAGGTCTGAATTACCCCCTTAATCCCCTGCTATAATTACTTAATCCCCTGCTGTATTGTTCTCTCTGTATTGTATTGCAGCTGAGAACAATAGATGAAAGGCTTATGCTAATAAACCTTGGTGCAGAGAAGCCAAGATGAGCGAGGCTCCATCTGCAGGTGCACATTGCATCATTACAGACAGCTATCCTAGTATGGCAAATGTGATTTTATTTTTGGTCCCCTGCTAGAGGAGATATGATGGGTGTACTTAATAGCACATACAAAGGTGTTGGGAAGTGCAAAAAATGTGCTAGTGCAAAAACAAATGTATCCTTTTCTTGTTTTTTTTTTACAGTTAAAGGCCTAACCCTACCTCTAACCCCAAACCTGTACTGTGAACATTCCCAATGTTGACATAATGTCCATGTCGACATTGTGAATCTTCACATGTTTACTGTCGGCAGTCTGACTATGTCACCAATTTGGTGTCGACATACAGAATCCGTTGAAAAAATGACTTCATACCCATAGATCTGCTTAGCTGCAGTGGTCTAAGCTCACAATTACAACTAGATACTGTAGTTGTTAGTTATGAGGCTTGCTGTACAGAAGACAATGGCTCATGTGTTAAACATCAGACTGAGGTACATGAGGTAGTGAGTTTAAGTCCCCTGCGTGGCATACTGAGCAATGTGTGTATAAATACAGGAGGATTTACATGAAAGAATGGATAAAGTGCACATATCTCCTGTCCTTGCTGAGCTGACAACAGGGACACGGGTAGCTGAGAAACAGCTCACATGTCGACAGAAAGGAAATGTGCTGATCTTGGAGGGATCAGTTCGGTGCTGGTAGGTAATAATTACTTTGTAACAGAACTGCCTTGGAATAATAACACTGCATAATGTATTTTACCTTTATGGCTCATATCTGAAAACACATTATTTTGGGTTAATGGTCTTTCAATTGACCATTCTTCTCTTCTCTGAAAAATGCTTTCTTTGTTCTAAAATTTTCTGGAAATAATTACTGTAGTATTTAAAGATTATTTGTAAAATCAGAAATCTTAGATCGATATAATTATATAGGTGAGTTTCCCAGTTCATCTAGGAAAACATCTATTTGCACCCATGGAGTTTTGTAAATACTGCTTCAAATTCTATTCCAATATATGCAAATATGATTTTTGTTAAGGTTCCAGTAGTACTGGGCAAGGTATGCGTTTAACATACCACCCGCCGGGATCCCGGCAGTCACAATACCGACTCCGAAATCCCAACAGGGGTAAAATGCTGCTGACAGAATACCAGCGAGGTAGGTGATTCTCCCTCTGTGGGTGTCCACGACACCCATAGAGGGAGAATAGAATCAGTGGCGAGCGCAGCGAATCACCGTGGCAGCGCATCAAGAAACCTCGATGCGCTTGCCCAGCTGTCGGCATTCTGGCGGACGGGATGCCGCTGTCGGTATAGTGAAAGCCGGCATCCCGTACGCTGAGATTCCATACCGATCCCCTGTGCAATCCCACCTGTCCTGTTTTGACAGTGATTCCCATTTAAATGGTAGACAAAACGGGGCATGTTAAAAGAGGGTCTCAGTCTTGTCTCGGGGGATGAATCATGTGGTCAAATACATGTCAATGTTTTTATTGCAAATATTACGAGGTATTACTGTGATACATGGTGCTGTTTATTAGATTGTTAAATTAGCTTTTCAGATTTTCCTGTTCCAAATATATTACTTTATTAGCTCAGTATGTTTGAGCTAATGATGAATATATCTAATTATTGTAACTTGTTTTGATTCAAGACTCTCTGCATGTATATATCATTCAATACTTTCTGCTCAAGACATGATTGCAAATATCCCATTAATATCATTCTGATGATTGATATTGTCTACATGCTGTAGAGAATAAATGATTTGTTGGTGATTGGGGAAGTTAATAAAACACATTACAATGTTCTTCTTCTAGTCAGTCCAAAATTATGCTGTGTATCTTGGTATCTAAATTTATTTCAGTTAGTTAAAGTATTCCCGCAACTAGGTTCCATGCTCCCATTTGTACCAGTGTGTATTTATAAGCTAGTTTACTGTGTGTATAGCTATGATCTCCCTATCTGTACAGAGCTAAATAACGGTGGTTTATAAATAAATGAGAATAATTCTAATCATTATAAATGCCAACACAAATGTTACTGTATCCTGGAGGTCCCTAATATCAAGTACATTTAGAGATGAGCGGGTTCGGTTCCTCGGAATCCGAACCCCCCCGAACTTCAGCCTTTTTACACGGGTCCGAGGCAGACTCGGATCTTCCCGCCTTGCTCGGTTAACCCGAGCGCGCCCGAACGTCATCATCCCGCTGTCGGATTCTCGCGAGGCTCGTATTCTACAGTGATGAGCACCGGAAATTTTTCGGATTTTGTGTTTTGGTTTTGGGTTCGGTTCTGCGGCCGTGTTTTGGGTTCGAACGCGTTTTGGCAAAACCTCACCGAATTTTTTTTGTCGGATTCGGGTGTGTTTTGAATTCTGGTGTTTTTTTCAAAAAACCCTAAAAAACAGCTTAAATCATAGAATTTGGGGTTCATTTTGATCCCAAAGTATTATTAACCTCAATAACCATAATTTCCACTCATTTTCAGTCTATTCTGAACACCTCACACCTCACAATATTATTTTTAGTCCTAAAATTTGCACCAAGGTCGCTGGATGGCTAAGCTAAGCGACCCAAGTGGCCGACACAAACACCTGGCCCATCTAGGAGTGGCACTGCAGTGTCACGCAGGATGGCCCTTCCAAAAAACACTCCCCAAACAGCACATGACGCAAAGAAAAAAAGAGGCGCAATGAGGTAGCTGTGTGAGTAAGCTAAGCGACCCTAGTGGCCGACACAAACACCTGGCCCATCTAGGAGTGGCACTGCAGTGTCACGCAGGATGGCCCTTCCAAAAAACACTCCCCAAACAGCAGCACATGACGCAAAGAAGAAAAAAAAGAGGCGCAATGAGGTAGCTGTGTGAGTAAGCTAAGCGACCCTAGTGGCCGACACAAACACCTGGCCCATCTAGGAGTGGCACTGCAGTGTCACGCAGGATGGCCCTTCCAAAAAACACTCCCCAAACAGCAGCACATGACGCAAAGAAGAAAAAAAAGAGGCGCAATGAGGTAGCTGTGTGAGTAAGCTAAGCGACCCTAGTGGCCGACACAAACACCTGGCCCATCTAGGAGTGGCACTGCAGTGTCACGCAGGATGGCCCTTCCAAAAAACACTCCCCAAACAGCACATGACGCAAAGAAAAATGAAAGAAAAAAGAGGTGCAAGATGGAATTGTCCTTGGGCCCTCCCACCCACCCTTATGTTGTATAAACAGGACATGCACACTTTAACCAACCCATCATTTCAGTGACAGGGTCTGCCACACGACTGTGACTGAAATGACGGGTTGGTTTGGACCCCCACCAAAAAAGAAGCAATTAATCTCACCTTGCACAAACTGGCTCTACAGAGGCAAGATGTCCACCTCATCATCATCCTCCGATATATCACCGTGTACATCCCCCTCCTCACAGATTATCAATTCGTCCCCACTGGAATCCACCATCTCAGCTCCCTGTGTACTTTGTGGAGGCAATTGCTGCTGGTCAATGTCTCCACGGAGGAATTGATTATAATTCATTTTAATGAACATCATCTTCTCCACATTTTCTGGATGTAACCTCGTACGCCGATTGCTGACAAGGTGAGCGGCGGCACTAAACACTCTTTCGGAGTACACACTTGTGGGAGGGCAACTTAGGTAGAATAAAGCCAGTTTGCGCAAGGGCCTCCAAATTGCCTCTTTTTCCTGCCAGTATAAGTACGGACTGTGTGATGTGCCTACTTGGATGCGGTCACTCATATAATCCTCCACCATTCTTTCAATGGGGAGAGAATCATATGCAGTGACAGTAGACGACATGTCCGTAATCGTTGTCAGGTCCTTCAGTCCGGACCAGATGTCAGCATCAGCAGTCGCTCCAGACTGCCCTGCATCACCGCCAGCGGGTGGGCTCGGAATTCTGAGCCTTTTCCTCGCACCCACAGTTGCGGGAGAATGTGAAGGAGGAGATGTTGACAGGTCGCGTTCCGCTTGACTTGACTATTTTGTCACCAGCAGTTCTTTGAACCCCAGCAGACTTGTGTCTGCCGGAAAGAGAGATCCAAGGTAGGTTTTAAATCTAGGATCGAGCACGGTGGCCAAAATGTAGTGCTCTGATTTCAACAGATTGACCACCCGTGAATCCTTGTTAAGCGAATTAAGGGCTCCATCCACAAGTCCCACATGACTAGCGGAATCGCTCTGTGTTAGCTCCTCCTTCAATGTCTCCAGCTTCTTCTGCAAAAGCCTGATGAGGGGAATGACCTGACTCAGGCTGGCAGTGTCTGAACTGACTTCACGTGTGGCAAGTTCAAAAGGTTGCAGAACCTTGCACAACGTTGAAATCATTCTCCACTGCGCTTGAGACAGGTGCATTCCACCTCCTATATCGTGCTCAGTTGTATAGGCTTGAATGGCCTTTTGCTGCTCCTCCAACCTCTGAAGCATATAGAGGGTTGAATTCCACCTCGTTACCACTTCTTGCTTCAGATGATGGCAGGGCAGGTTCAGGCGTTTTTGGTGGTGCTCCAGTCTTCTGTACGTGGTGCCTGTATGCCGAAAGTGTCCCGCAATTCTTCTGGCCACCGACAGCATCTCTTGCACGCCCCTCTCGTTTTTTAAATAATTCTGCACCACCAAATTCAAGGTATGTGCAAAACATGGGACGTGCTGGAATTTGCCCATATTTAATGCACACACAATATTGCTGGCGTTGTCCGATGCCACAAATCCACAGGAGAGTCCAATTGGGGTAAGCCATTCTGCGATGATCTTCCTCAGTTGCCGTAAGAGGTTTTCAGCTGTGTGCGTATTCTGGAAAGCGGTGATACAAAGCGTAGCCTGCCTAGGAAAGAGTTGGCGTTTGCGAGATGCTGCTACTGGTGCCGCCGCTGCTGTTCTTGCGGCGGGAGTCCATACATCTACCCAGTGGGCTGTCACAGTCATATAGTCCTGACCCTGCCCTGCTCCACTTGTCCACATGTCCGTGGTTAAGTGGACATTGGGTACAACTGCATTTTTTAGGATACTGGTGAGTCTTTTTCTGAGGTCTGTGTACATTTTCGGTATCGCCTGCCTAGAGAAATGGAACCTAGATGGTATTTGGTACCGGGGACACAGTACCTCCAACAAGTCTCTAGTTGCCTCTGCAGTAATGATGGATACCGGAACCACGTTTCTCACCACCCAGGATGCCAAGGCCTCAGTTATCCGCTTTTCAGCAGGATGACTGCTGTGATATTTCATCTTCCTCGCAAAGGACTGTTGGACAGTCAATTGCTTGGTGGAAGTAGTAAAAGTGGTCTTACGAGTACGACTTCCCCTCTGGGATGACCATCGACTCCCAGCAGCAACAACAGCAGCGCCAGCAGCAGTAGGCGTTACACGCAAGGATGCATCGGAGGAATCCCAGGCAGGAGAGGACTTGTCAGAATTGCCAGTGACATGGCCTGCAGGACTATTGGCATTCCTGGGGAAGGAGGAAATTGACACTGAGGGAGTTGGTGGGGTGGTTTGCGTGAGCTTGGTTACAAGAGGAAGGGATTTACTGGTCAGTGGACTGCTTCCGCGGTCGCCCAAAGTTTTTGAACTTGTCACTGACTTATGATGAATG
The DNA here is from genome assembly GCF_028390025.1 of Pseudophryne corroboree. Lineage (NCBI taxonomy): Eukaryota > Metazoa > Chordata > Amphibia > Anura > Myobatrachidae > Pseudophryne > Pseudophryne corroboree. The sequence goes on from NC_086448.1 coordinate 160,284,651, forward strand.
CGCTGCAGGTGACGTATAAGGGAGGATGTTCCGAGGTGGTTAACGTCCTTACCCCTACTTATTACAGCTTGACAAAGGCAACACACGGCTTGACAAATGTTGTCCGCATTTCTGTTGAAATACTTCCACACCGAAGAGCTGATTTTTTTGGTATTTTCACCAGGCATGTCAATGGCCCTATTCCTCCCACGGACAACAGGTGTCTCCCCGGGTGCCTGACTTAAACAAACCACCTCACCATCAGAATCTTCCTGGTCAATTTCCTCCCCAGCGCCAGCAACACCCATATCCTCCTCATCCTGGTGTACTTCAACACAGACATCTTCAATCTGACTATCAGGAACTGGACTGCGGGTGCTCCTTCCAGCACTTGCAGGGGGCGTGCAAATGGTGGAAGGCGCATGCTCTTCACGTCCAGTGTTAAGAAGGTCAGGCATCGCAAACGACACAATTGGACTCTCCTTGTGGATTTGTGATTTCGAAGAACGCACAGTTCTTTGCTGTGCTTTTGCCAGCTTGAGTCTTTTCATTTTTCTAGCGAGAGGCTGAGTGCTTCCATCCTCATGTGAAGCTGAACCACTAGCCATGAACATAGGCCAGGGCCTCAGCCGTTCCTTGCCACTCCGTGTGGTAAATGGCATATTGGCAAGTTTACGTTTCTCCTCTGACAATTTTATTTTAGATTTTTGAGTCCTTTTTTTTACTGATATTTGGTGTTTTGGATTTTACATGCTCTGTACTATGACATTGGGCATCGGCCTTGGCAGACGACGTTGCTGGCATTTCATCGTCTCGGCCATGACTAGTGGCAGCAGCTTCAGCACGAGGTGTAAGTCGATCTTGATCTTTCCCTATTTTTGGAACCTCAACATTTTTGTTCTCCATATTTTAATAGGCACAACTAAAAGGCACCTCAGGTAAACAATGGAGATGGATGGATACTAGTATACTTATGGATGGACAAGCGACTGCCGACACAGAGGTAGCTACAGCCGTGGACTACCGTACTGCGTCTGCTGCTAATATAGACTGGATGATAATGATATAAAAAATATATATATATATCACTACTGCAGCCGGACAGGTATATATTATATAATGACGGACCTGCTGGACACTGTCAGCAGCACTGCAGACTCCTAAAGTAAGCTACTAGTAGTATCAAGAAGATAAAAAAAAAAAAACACCACAGGTAGGTGGTATACAATTATGGATGGACGAGCGACTGCCGACACAGAGGTAGCTACAGCCGTGGACTACCGTACTGCGTCTGCTGCTAATATAGACTGGATGATAATGATATAAAAAAAATATATATATATCACTACTGCAGCCGGACAGGTATATATTATATAATGACGGACCTGCTGGACACTGTCAACAGCACTGCAGACTCCTAAAGTAAGCTACTAGTAGTATCAAGAAGATAGAAAAAAAAAAACACCACAGGTAGGTGGTATACAATTATGGATGGACGAGCGACTGCCGACACAGAGGTAGCTACAGCCGTGGACTACCGTACTGCGTCTACTGCTAATATAGACTGGATGATAATGATATAAAAAATATATATATATATCACTACTGCAGCCGGACAGGTATATATTATATAATGACGGACCTGCTGGACACTGTCAGCAGCACTGCAGACTCCTAAAGTAAGCTACTAGTAGTATCAAGAAGATAGAAAAAAAAACACCACAGGTAGGTGGTATACAATTATGGATGGACGAGCGACTGCCGACACAGAGGTAGCTACAGCCGTGGACTACCATACTGCGTCTGCTGCTAATATAGACTGGATGATAATGATATAAAAATATATATATATATATATATATATCACTACTGCAGCCGGACAGGTATATATTATATAATGACGGACCTGCTGGACACTGTCAGCAGCACTGCAGACTCCAAAAGTAAGCTACTAGTAGTATCAAGAAGATAGAAATAAAAAAACACCACAGGTAGGTGGTATACAATTATGGATGGACGAGCGACTGCCGACACAGAGGTAGCTACAGCCGTGGACTACTGTACTGCGTCTGCTGCTAATATAGACTGGATGATAATGATATAAAAAATATATATATATATCACTACTGTAGCCGGACAGGTATATATTATATAATGACGGACCTGCTGGACACTGTCAGCAGCACTGCAGACTCCTAAAGTAAGCTACTAGTAGTATCAAGAAGATAGGAAAAAAAAAACACCACAGGTAGGTGGTATACAATTATGGATGGACGAGCGACTGCCGACACAGAGGTAGCTACAGCCGTGGACTACTGTACTGCGTCTGCTGCTAATATAGACTGGATGATAATGATATAAAAAATATATATATATCACTACTGCAGCCGGACAGGTATATATTATATAATGACGGACCTGCTGGACACTGTCAGCAGCACTGCAGACTCCTAAAGTAAGCTACTAGTAGTATCAAGAAGATAGAAAAAAGAAAAAAACACCACAGGTAGGTGGTATACAATTATGGATGGACGAGCGACTGCCGACACAGAGGTAGCTACAGCCGTGGACTACCGTACTGCGTCTGTTGCTAATATAGACTGGATGATAATGATATAAAAAATATATATATATCACTTCTGCAGCCGGACAGGTATATATTATATAATTAATGACGGACCTGCTGGACACTGTCAGCAGAATGCGTTTATAGAATAAAAACACCACACGACGAGTGTTTAACTTTTTCAGGCAGACAATCACAATATACTGGTGGTCAGACAGTGGTCACTGGTCAGTCACACTGGCAGTGGCACTCTGGCAGCAAAAGTGTGCACTGTTAAATAATATGTACTCCTGCTACTGTCTCCCCCACAATTAAGCTGTGTGAGCACTGAGCACTCAGCACAGTCAGATATACATAGATGATGCAGCACACTGAGGCTGAGCACAGATATGGTATACTGTTACTGTGTCACTGTGTATCGTTTTTTTTCAGGCAGAGAACGGATTATATTAAATAATAATATAATAAAAAAACTGCACTGGTGGTCACAGGTCAGTCACTAGTAAACTCTGCACTCTCTGAGTACTCCTAAGCTCCAGTAAATCAAGTGTCTCACTCTCACTCTCTCTCTACTAATCTAAATGGAGAGGACGCCAGCCACGTCCTCTCCCTATGAATCTCAATGCACGTGTGAAAATGGCGGCGACGCGCGGCTCCTTATATAGAATCCGAGTCTCGCGATAGAATACGAGCCTCGCGAGAATCCGACAGCGGGATGATGACGTTCGGGGCGCGCTCGGGTTAGCCGAGCAAGGCGGGAAGATCCGAGTCTGCCTCGGATCCGTGTAAAAAGGCTGAAGTACGGGGGGGTTCGGATTCCGAGGAACCGAACCCGCTCATCACTAGTATTCTATCGCGAGACTCGGATTCTATATAAGGAGCCGCGCGTCGCCGCCATTTTCACACGTGCATTGAGATTGATAGGGAGAGGACGTGGCTGGCGTCCTCTCCGTTTAGATAGAGAGTGAGACACTTGATTTACTAGTAATTTAATTTTAGTAATTTTGGGGAGCATTAGGACTGGAGTACTTAGAGAGTGCAGAGTTTTGCTGATAGTTATACTAGTGACCACCAGTTTTATTTATTATTTAAAATCCGTTTTCTGCCTGAAAAAAAACGATACACAGTCACATACCATATCTGTGCTCAGCCTCAGTGTGCTGCATGATAATATCATCTATGTATATCTGACTGTGCTGAGTGCTCACTGCTCACACAGCTTAATTGTGGGGGAGACTGGGGAGCAGTTATAGCAGGAGTACATAACATTGCACACTTTTGCTGCCAGTGTGACTGACCAGTGACCACCAGTATATTGTCTGCCTGAAAAAGTTAAACACTCGTGTGGTGTTTTTTTTTTTTATTCTATAAACGCATTCTGCTGACAGACAGTGTCCAGCAGGTCCATCATTCATTATATTATAATATATACCTGCAGTAGTGATATATGTATATTTTTTATATCATTATCATCCAGTCTATACTAGCAGACGCAGTACGGTAGTCCACGGCTGTAGCTACCTCTGTGTCGGCAGTGCTCGTCCATAATTGTATACCTACCTGTGGTGGGTTTTTTTTTCTATCTTCTTTATACTAGTAGTTTAGGAGTCTGCTGACAGTGTCCAGCAGGTCCGTCATTATATAATATATACCTGTCCTGCAGTAGTGATATATATATTTATTATATCATCATCCAGTCTATACTAGCAGACGCAGTACGGTAGTCCACGGCTGTAGCTACCTCTGTGTCGGCAGTCGCTCGTCCATAATTGTATACCTACCTGTGGTGGGGTTTTTTTTCTATCTTCTTCATACTAGTAGTTTAGGAGTCTGCTGACAGTGTCCAGCAGGTCCGTCATTATATAATATATACCTGTCCTGCAGTAGTGATATATATATATTTTTTATATCATTATCATCCAGTCTATACTAGCAGACGCAGTACGGTAGTCCACGGCTGTAGCTACCTCTGTGTCGGCAGTGCTCGTCCATAATTGTATACCTACCTGTGGTGGGTTTTTTTTTTCTATCTTCTTCATACTAGTAGTTTAGGAGTCTGCTGACAGTGTCCAGCAGGTCCGTCCTTATATAATATATACCTGTCCTGCAGTAGTGATATATATATATATATTTTATATCATTATCATCCAGTCTATACTAGCAGACGCAGTACGGTAGTCCACGGCTGTAGCTACCTCTGTGTCGGCAGTCGCTCATCCATAATTGTATACCTACCTGTGGTGGGGGTTTTTTTTCTATCTTCTTCATACTAGTAGTTTAGGAGTCTGCTGACAGTGTCCAGCAGGTCCGTCATTATATAATATATACCTGTCCTGCAGTAGTGATATATATATTTTTTTTATATCATCATCCAGTCTATACTAGCAGACGCAGTACGGTAGTCCACGGCTGTAGCTACCTCTGTGTCGGCAGTCGCTCGTCCATAATTGTATACCTACCTGTGGTGGGTTTTTTTTTCTATCTTCTTCATACTAGTAGTTTAGGAGTCTGCTGACAGTGTCCAGCAGGTCCGTCATTATATAATATATACCTGTCCTGCAGTAGTGATATATATATATTTTTTATATCATTATCATCCAGTCTATACTAGCAGACGCAGTACGGTAGTCCACGGCTGTAGCTACCTCTGTGTCGGCAGTCGCTCGTCCATAATTGTATACCTACCTGTGGTGGGTTTTTTTTTTCCTATCTTCTTCATACTAGTAGTTTAGGAGTCTGCTGACAGTGTCCAGCAGGTCCGTCATTATATAATATATACCTGTCCTGCAGTAGTGATATATATATATATTTTATATCATTATCATCCAGTCTATACTAGCAGACGCAGTACGGTAGTCCACGGCTGTAGCTGCAGTCACTCGTCATCCATAAGTATACTAGTATCCATCCATCTCCATTGTTTACCTGAGGTGCCTTTTAGTTGTGCCTATTAAAATATGGAGAACAAAAAAGTTGAGGTTCTAAAAATAGGGAAAGATCAAGATCGACTTCCACCTCGTGCTGAAGCTGCTGCCACTAGTCATGGCCGAGACGATGAAATGCCATCAACGTCGTCTGCCAAGGCCGATGCCCAATGTCATAGTACAGAGCATGTAAAATCCAAAACACCAAATATCAGTAAAAAAAGGACTCAAAAATCTAAAATAAAATCGTCGGAGGAGAAGCGTAAACTTGCCAATATGCCATTTACCACACGGAGTGGCAAGGAACGGCTGAGGCCCTGGCCTATGTTCATGGCTAGTGGTTCAGCTTCACATGAGGATGGAAGCACTCAGCCTCTCGCTAGAAAAATGAAAAGACTTAAGCTGGCAAAAGCACAGCAAAGAACTGTGCGTTCTTCGAAATCACAAATCCACAAGGAGAGTCCAATTGTGTCGGTTGCGATGCCTGACCTTCCCAACACTGGACGTGAAGAGCATGCGCCTTCCACCATTTGCACGCCCCCTGCAAGTGCTGGAAGGAGCACCCGCAGTCCAGTTCCTGATAGTCAGATTGAAGATGTCAGTGTTGAAGTACACCAGGATGAGGAGGATATGGGTGTTGCTGGCGCTGGGGAGGAAATTGACCAGGAGGATTCTGATGGTGAGGTGGTTTGTTTAAGTCAGGCACCCGGGGAGACACCTGTTGTCCGTGGGAGGAATATGGCCGTTGACATGCCTGGTGAAAATACCAAAAAAATCAGCTCTTCGGTGTGGAAGTATTTCAACAGAAATGCGGACAACATTTGTCAAGCCGTGTGTTGCCTTTGTCAAGCTGTAATAAGTAGGGGTAAGGACGTTAACCACCTCGGAACATCCTCCCTTATACGTCACCTGCAGCGCATTCATCATAAGTCAGTGACAAGTTCAAAAACTTTGGGCGACAGCGGAAGCAGTCCACTGACCAGTAAATCCCTTCCTCTTGTAACCAAGCTCACGCAAACCACCCCACCAACTCCCTCAGTGTCAATTTCCTCCTTCCCCAGGAATGCCAATAGTCCTGCATGCCATGTCACTGGCAATTCTGACGAGTCCTCTCCTGCCTGGGATTCCTCCGATGCATCCTTGCGTGTAACGCCTACTGCTGCTGGCGCTGCTGTTGTTGCTGCTGGGAGTCGATGGTCATCCCAGAGGGGAAGTCGTAAGACGACTTTTACTACTTCCACCAAGCAATTGACTGTCCAACAGTCCTTTGCGAGGAAGATGAAATATCACAGCAGTCATCCTGCTGCAAAGCGGATAACTGAGGCCTTGGCATCCTGGGCGGTGAGAAACGTGGTTCCGGTATCCATCATTACTGCAGAGCCAACTATAGACTTGATTGAGGTACTGTGTCCCCGGTACCAAATACCATCTAGGTTCCATTTCTCTAGGCAGGCGATACCGAAAATGTACACAGACCTCAGAAAAAGACTCACCAGTTTCCTAAAAAATGCAGTTGTACCCAATGTCCACTTAACCATGGACATGTGGACAAGTGGAGCAGGGCAGACTCAGGACTATATGACTGTGACAGCCCACTGGGTAGATGTATTGACTCCCGCCGCAAGAACAGCAGCGGCGGCACCAGTAGCAGCATCTCGCAAACGCCAACTCTTTCCTAGGCAGGCTACGCTTTGTATCACCACTTTCCAGAATACGCACACAGCTAAAAACCTCTTACGGCAACTGAGGAAGATCATCGCAGAATGGCTTACCCCAATTGGACTCTCCTGTGGATTTGTGGCATCGGACAACGCCAGCAATATTGTGTGTGCATTAAATATGGGCAAATTCCAGCACGTCCCATGTTTTGCACATACCTTGAATTTGGTGGTGCAGAATTATTTAAAAAACGAGAGGGGCGTGCAAGAGATGCTGTCGGTGGCCAGAAGAATTTGCGGGACACTTTCGGCGTACAGGCACCACGTACAGAAGACTGGAGAAACACCAAAAACGCCTGAACCTGCCCTGCCATCATCTGAAGCAAGAAGTGGTAACGAGGTGGAATTCAACCCTCTATATGCTTCAGAGGTTGGAGGAGCAGCAAAAGGCCATTCAAGCCTATACAACTGACCACGATATAGGAGGTGGAATGCACCTGTCTCAAGCGCAGTGGAGAATGATTTCAACGTTGTGCAAGGTTCTGCAACCTTTTGAACTTGCCACACGTGAAGTCAGTTCAGACACTGCCAGCCTGAGTCAGGTCATTCCCCTCATCAGGCTTTTGCAGAAGAAGCTGGAGACATTGAAGGAGGAGCTAACACTGAGCGATTCCGCTAGGCATGTGGGACTTGTGGATGGAGCCCTTAATTCGCTTAACAAGGATTCACGGGTGGTCAATCTGTTGAAATCAGAGCACTACATTTTGGCCACCGTGCTCGATCCTAGATTTAAAACATACCTTGGATCTCTCTTTCCGGCAGACACAAGTCTGCAGGGGTTCAAAGAACTGCTGGTGAGAAAATTGTCAAGTCAAGCGGAACGCGACCTGTCAACATCTCCTCCTTCACATTCTCCTGCAACTGGGGGTGCGAGGAAAAGGCTCAGAATTCCGAGCCCACCCGCTGGCAGTGATGCAGGGCAGTCTGGAGCGACTGCTGATGCTGACATCTGGTCCGGACTGAAGGACCTGACAACGATTACGGACATGTCGTCTACTGTCACTGCATATGATTCTCTCACCATTGAAAGAATGGTGGAGGATTATATGAGTGACCGCATCCAAGTAGGCACGTCAGACAGTCCGTACGTATACTGGCAGGAAAAAGAGGCAATTTGGAGGCCCTTGCACAAACTGGCTTTATTCTACCTAAGTTGCCCTCCCACAAGTGTGTACTCCGAAAGAGTGTTTAGTGCCGCCGCTCACCTTGTCAGCAATCGGCGTACGAGGTTACTTGCAGAAAATGTGGAGAAGATGATGTTCATTAAAATGAATTATAATCAATTCCTCCATGGAGACATTCACCAGCAGCAATTGCCTCCACAAAGTACACAGGGAGCTGTGATGGTGGATTCCAGTGGGGATGAATTGATAATCTGTGAGGAGGGGGATGTACACGGTGATGAATCGGAGGATGATGATGAGGTGGACATCTTGCCTCTGTAGAGCCAGTTTGTGCAAGGAGAGATTAATTGCTTCTTTTTTGGTGGGGGTCCAAACCAACCCGTCATTTCAGTCACAGTCGTGTGGCAGACCCTGTCACTGAAATGATGGGTTGGTTAAAGTGTGCATGTCCTGTTTATACAACATAAGGGTGGGTGGGAGGGCCCAAGGACAATTCCATCTTGCACCTCTTTTTTCTTTCATTTTTCTTTGCGTCATGTGCTGTTTGGGGAGTGTTTTTTGGAAGGGCCATCCTGCGTGACACTGCAGTGCCACTCCTTGATGGGCCAGGTGTTTGTGTCGGCCACTAGGGTCGCTTAGCTTACTCACACAGCTACCTCATTGCGCCTCTTTTTTTCTTTGCGTCATGTGCTGTTTAGGGAGTATTTTTTGGAAGGGCCATCCTGCCTGACACTGCAGTGCCACTCCTAGATGGGCCAGGTGATTGTGTCGGCCACTTGGGTCGCTGAGCTTAGTCACACAGCTACCTCATTGCGCCTCTTTTTTTCTTTGCGTCATGTGCTGTTTGGGGAGTGTTTTTTGGAAGGGCCATCCTGCGTGACACTGCAGTGCCACTCCTAGATGGGCCAGGTGTTTGTGTCGGCCACTAGGGTCGCTTAGCTTACTCACACAGCTACCTCATTGCGCCTCTTTTTTTTCTTCTTTGCGTCATGTGCTGTTTGGGGAGTATTTTTTGGAAGGGCCATCCTGCCTGACACTGCAGTGCCACTCCTAGATGGGCCAGGTGTTTGTGTCGGCCACTTGGGTCGCTGAGCTTAGTCACACAGCTACCTCATTGCGCCTCTTTTTTTCTTTGCGTCATGTGCTGTTTGGCGAGTGTTTTTTGGAAGGGCCATCCTGCGTGACACTGCAGTGCCACTCCTAGATGGGCCGGGTCTTTGTGTCGGCCACTTGGGTCGCTGAGCTTAGTCATCCAGCGACCTCGGTGCAAATTTTAGGACTAAAAATAATATTGTGAGGTGTGAGGTGTTCAGAATAGTCTGAAAATGAGTGGAAATTATGGTTATTGAGGTTAATAATACTTTGGGATCAAAATGACCCCCAAATTCTATGATTTAAGCTGTTTTTTAGGGTTTTTTGAAAAAAACACCCGAATCCAAAACACCCGAATCCGACAAAAAAAATTCGGTGAGGTTTTGCCAAAACGCGTTCGAACCCAAAACACGGCCGCGGAACCGAACCCAAAACCAAAACACAAAACCCGAAAAATTTCCGGTGCACATCTCTAAGTACATTATTATTTTTTTCCAATAAATGTTTATTGATTTGTAAAATAATAACAGGTTATAGAAGGCAGCATACATAGTTCGACTGATAATACAGGAAAACTCAATCCGATAGGTATAGGCAATGACAATAAACATAGTTATCATGGCCAGTTGTATATAAACTCCGTGTCCAGGTCAATACCTCTAATTCGAGGTCAAATCCAGCCTCTCTAGGATAAAGCTGTCTTGACAAAACATTTCTTAACACTAAAACAAATAAAGAAGAAGAGACAGAAAAGAGTACAGGGTGGAAAATAGAGATTCAAGAAAAGAGGGGGTGGGGGGGAGACAGTGTGGACTTTCCAGGTCCAGTCAGGTCAGGAAGCTGAAATAACATCTATCTCCAATTGTCAATAATAAAATAGTTAGGAATCGGAAGTAGAGGGCAACGTGAAGGGCTCAAGTTAGAGCATCAGTGTCGGGTAAGCTTGTGAGTAGTCGTGAATCTCCGATGGGTCTCGGGTGTCACCCGCAACTCTTCCATAGTCATATACCAATCTCTCTAGCAACCCATTCCCTCATAGTAGGAGGTTCAATAGATCGCCAGCGAACCGAAATAACCGCTTTGGCTGCGCTATTAAGAAACTTTAGTAAGGAGTTTTTGTAGGTCGACAAGGGCCATGTAACACAGTTGAGAAGCCAGAAGGCTGGCTCAGAGGGAACTTCCGAACCCACTATCAATTTTGAGGTGTCACGGTCCGGCGGATCGGGTTCCGGGACCAGCGGTACTTACCTGTCTGGATGCTCTGGCGCGGTCCCTCCGGTGGGAGTGCGGGCTGCTGGCGAGGGGCACAACTTGCAGGCATGTCTGGGAGGAGAGGGCTCAGAGGCAGCAGCAAACATTTGTGCAGCTTCCAGCTGCAGAGGTCCGGGATGGGCGTCGCCGCCTTGGAAGGGTCAGCTAATCTGAAACACTCAGTCACCTGCAAGGTTTGCAAAACCAATGGGAAACAGTCTGCAGGTATATATCTAGGGATTTCTGGGTAAGCAAATTGCCAGTGTAACGTCTCTCACACAGCCTTGTGTGTGCTAGTTCCCTGTGCTCCACAGCATTGCTTCTAAAGCATCCTGTTCCCTGAGTTCTCACCTGGATTGCTGGATCTACACCCGGTTATTTCTCCTCGTATGCTGACCTCTCCGAGTTACCATCCCTCTCAGCGAGTCTCAGTTACCCCAGTCTACAGTCTTCCTATCCGGATTTCCGCCAGACGTTCGTCCACAGACGTACAGGTCCTGCCGACGCAACCGCTCTAACAAGTAAACAGCTAGGGCACCTAGCTCTATGAAAAGACTTTCATTCAACCTGCTCGGCTAATCCTGCCTAAAGTCACCGATACCAAACCGCACGCCACAATTCCGGATTCACAAAACCCAGTCCCCGTGACATGAGGTAGCAATGACTTTATCCCAAAAGGGACGAAGTATGGAGTAATCCCACCAGATATGTATCGGGGAGCCCATTTGAGTATTACATCTCCAACACGTGTCTGGTACATTAGGGAACATTTTAGCCAGTGTTTGGGGACATCTGTACCACCGAGATAAAACTTTGAAATGCGTTTCGAGGTCTGAATAACTTGAGGAACTTACAAAGGTGGCTTGGAAACTCTTCTCCCAGTCCTCCTCTGACAAATCTATCCGTGTGTCATGGCCCCAGTCACTGGCATACTTAGGGAGATCTGGGAATTTGTTCACAAAATCTATAACATTTTGAGAGGAAGTGCAGTGGACGAAAGGGTTCTGAGCATAAATTCTCAAAAACCGTTAATGGTCTAGTCAGGCTTGGGCGGACATTACTCCCCACGGCAAAGTGTTTCAGTTGAAGGTACTTCCAAATCTCCGAAGTTGAGAGATTCCACTTTGATTGCATCAAGGGGAAGGGGGTCATCTCTCCACGCTCCACCAGCTGGCCAACACGCGTCACCCCCTCCAGTTGCCATGAATCAAATCCCCGGCCTGAGACCGCCGGCGGGAAATCTGGGTTATAAAACAGTGGGGTCAGGGGAGAGTATTTAGAAGAAATATATGGGAGAACCCTAAGTCTACCCCAGCGTGAAAGTGTAGGGCCAATAGTAGGGTGATCTATGTGTGGTATCTTAGAGCACCAAGGGTAGTAAGCAATGGGGGCGGGTAGCACTGCTTCCTCGATATGGACCCACTGTTTTGTGTCATGTGGGCGTGACCATTCCAAGATTCTATGGAGAACAATAGCCTCATAGTACAGTGTGAAATGCGGTAGCTGAAGACCGCCCTTATGTTTAGGACGAAAAGGAATGGCATGTTGAAAGCGGGGCCGTTTGTCCCCCCATACAAAGTCCCTAACTAAATTATGTAGATCTCTGAACCAAGTTTTGGGAATGGAAACTGGGAGCGCCTGGAGGTGATAGAGGACTCTCAGTAAAACGTTCATTTTAATAACACTGAGCCTCCTCAACCAGGATAACCGCCTGTTATCCCAGTCCCGAAACTCAGAACGAAGTGAGATAAATAATTTTTTGAAGTTTACCTCAAAAAGACGTGATAAATCTTTATGCAATTGATACAGTCACTGCCACTGACTTAGAAAGGTTAATCTTAAAATTTGACAGGGAACCATATCTATCAAGTTCGGACATCAGGTAAGGGACAGAAACCACCGGGTTCGATATAATAGCTAGCAGATCGTCCGCGAACAGCGCAAGTTTGTACTCTCTGCTCCCCACCATGAGTCCCGAGATGTTTGGATTAAGCCTAATGGAACTCGCCAAGGCCTCCATGCAAAGGACGAAGATGAGGGGCGAAAGAGGACATCCCTGTCTAGTGCCGTTCCTAATCAGAACTGGGTGGGACAGGTCTCCATTAATTTTGATCCTTGCAGTTGGGAAATTATATAGTGCCAGAATGCGGTTCAAGCTGACAGGCCGCAACCCCAAGTGACGCAGGACCCTCTCCATGAACACACAATATACTCGATCGAATGCCTTCTCGGCATCAGTAGAGAGTACCACTATTGGGTTATGGCTATGCGAAGCTAAATGCATAAAATCGATAATTTTGGTCGTATTATCCCGGGCCTCCCTCCCAGGGATGAGACCCACCTGATCCGAATGCACAATATTGAGGAGTAGCAGCTTCAATCTGTTTGCTATAAGTTTAGCAAACAGCTTGATGTCTGTGTTGAGGAGGGAGATCGGGCGATAACTGGCACATTGAGCAAGGATTTTCCCTTCCTTCGGTATAACCGTAATGAAGGCCTCTAGTGATTGAGGGGAGAAACCACGATTATCGGAGACCTCGTTGAATGCCAATAGCATTTTAGGCAAGAGAGAATCTTTAAAAAGCTTATAATAAGAGATGGTATAGCCATCGGGACACGGACTCTTCCTGGAAGTAGCCTCCTTAAGAGCTTGTTCCAGTTCCGGGAGAGAGAAGGGGGAATCTAGCCAGGTGCGATCGTCTTCTGATATTCTAGGGAGTCCTGCGTCACGGAGGTACCCCGCCACCAATTCCCGGGTTACCGATAATGACCTCGGGGTTCTAGGTTCCTGAAGATTATATAATTTAGTGTAATAAGAGTGGAAAGCCTAAGCAATATCCTTGGTGAGGGTGCGGTGGATCCCCGCCGCATCCTGTCCCGACTGGATAAATAGAGTGGCTCTCTGCGTGCGGAGCGCCCTGGCCAGAAGCTTCCCCCGGTTTGTTACCCCATTGATAAAAGCGATTTCTGCAAAGCCTATAATCCCTTTTGATGTCTGAAAACAACAGGGTATTGAGAGCTGCTCTCGTCTCGGTCAGTGCATTCAGCACCGATGAAGATGGGCCCGTCTTATGCGTTGTCTCTAAATCCCTCAGCCGCTGAAGTAAAGCAGTCTTTTCCCCCAGTCTTTCCTTTTTCAGCATGGAACTTAGCTGGATGAGCTTCCCTCTCAAAACACACTTGTGGGCTTCCCACACCATGATCCGGGAGACATCCGGCGTTTCGTTTGTTATAAAATAATTTTCCATTGTCTCAAGTATCTGGGGCTGAAATCTCGTGTCCATTAAGAGTTGTTTGCTCAACCGCCAGGTACATTGTTTGGAGTGTGGGTAGGACGTCTCCAGGGTCAGGGAGATAGGAGCATGATCCAACCAGGTAATCAAGCCTATGTCAGTTTCCCTAACTAGATGCAGAAATCTGTGGGGCAAGAGAAAATAATCTAACCTAGAGTAGGTGTCGTGGGGTCTGGAATAGAACGTGTAGTCCCTGTCCCCGGGGTGTTGGAGCCTCCAGGTGTCAACCAGCTGGTGGTCGTGGAGAGAACGGCGCACTCTATGGTGCGATGCTAGGGAGGATCTGGCCGGCATCCCGGAGATGTCCACCTCCGGCTGGAGAGTCCAGTTAAGATCACCTCCAATAACTGGGATACCCGTAATCAAGGGGGCAATGCGATTGAGAACCTTCACTAAGAAACTAGGTTGTGATTGGTTGGGGACATATATGTTAATGAACGTATAGAGCTGATCAAACAGTTTACATTTCACCAGGAGTGTCCTGCCCTCCTCTAAAGACACAGATGTAATTTCCCAAAAAGGCAAGCGTTTGGACAGCAAAATAGCAACACCTAAAGACTTGCCCTTGCTGTTGTTGTTATAAAAGGAGTGTGGGTAATTACGGTCCTTAAGGACCGGGGCCGCTCCCACTTTGAAATGCGTTTCCTGTAAAAAGGCAACATCAGCCCGGAATGCAAAAAGGTCCCTATGCACCCTTGAGCGTTTCTCCGGGACATTAAGGCCCTTAACATTAAGGGAAACCAATTTTATGGCCGTCGCTTTGGGGTCAACCGCCATCATCTAGAAACTAGAGATGAGCGCCTGAAATTTTTCGGGTTTTGTGTTTTGGTTTTGGGTTCGGTTCCGCGGCCGTGTTTTGGGTTCGACCGCGTTTTGGCAAAACCTCACCGAATTTTTTTTGTCGGATTCGGGTGTGTTTTGGATTCGGGTGTTTTTTTCAAAAAACCCTAAAAAACAGCTTAAATCATAGAATTTGGGGGTCATTTTGATCCCATATTATTATTAACCTCAAAAACCATAATTTCCACTCATTTTCAGTCTATTCTGAATACCTCACACCTCACAATATTATTTTTAGTCCTAAAATTTGCACCGAGGTCGCTGGATGACTAAGCTAAGCGACCCTAGTGGCCGACACAAACACCTGGCCCATCTAGGAGTGGCACTGCAGTGTCACGCAGGATGTCCCTTCCAAAAAACCCTCCCCAAACAGCACATGACGCAAAGAAAAAAAGAGGCGCAATGAGGTAGCTGTGTGAGTAAGATTAGCGACCCTAGTGGCCGACACAAACACCGGGCCCATTTAGGAGTGGCACTGCAGTGTCACGCAGGATGTCCCTTCCAAAAAACCCTCCCCAAACAGCACATGACGCAAAGAAAAAAAGAGGCGCAATGAGGTAGCTGTGTGAGTAAGATTAGCGACCCTAGTGGCCGACACAAACACCGGGCCCATCTAGGAGTGGCACTGCAGTGTCACGCAGGATGGCCCTTCCAAAAAACACTCCCCAAACAGCACATGACGCAAAGAAAAAAAGAGGCGCAATGAGGTAGCTGACTGTGTGAGTAAGATAAGCGACCCAAGTGGCCGACACAAACACCGGGCCCATTTAGGAGTGGCACTGCAGTGTCACGCAGGATGTCCCTTCCAAAAAACCCTCCCCAAACAGCACATGATGCAAAGAAAAAAAGAGGCGCAATGAGGTAGCTGTGTGAGTAAGATTAGCGACCGTAGTGGCCGACACAAACACCGGGCCCATTTAGGAGTGGCACTGCAGTGTCACGCAGGATGTCCCTTCCAAAAAACCCTCCCCAAACAGCACATGACGCAAAGAAAAAAAGAGGCGCAATGAGGTAGCTGACTGTGTGAGTAAGATAAGCGACCCTAGTGGCCGACACAAACACCGGGCCCATTTAGGAGTGGCACTGCAGTGTCACGCAGGATGTCCCTTCCAAAAAAACCTCCCCAAACAGCACATGACGCAAAGAAAAATAAAAGAAAAAAGAGGTGCAAGATGGAATTGTCCTTGGGCCCTCCCACCCACCCTTATGTTGTATAAACAAAACAGGACATGCACACTTTAACCAACCCATCATTTCAGTGACAGGGTCTGCCACACGACTGTGACTGATATGACGGGTTGGTTTGGACCCCCCCCAAAAAAGAAGCAATTAATCTCTCCTTGCACAAACTGGCTCTACAGAGGCAAGATGTCCACCTCATCATCATCCTCCGATATATCACCGTGTACATCCCCCTCCTCACAGATTATCAATTCGTCCCCACTGGAATCCACCATCTCAGCTCCCTGTGTACTTTGTGGAGGCAATTGCTGCTGGTCAATGTCTCCACGGAGGAATTGATTATAATTCATTTTAATGAACATCATCTTCTCCACATTTTCTGGATGTAACCTCGTACGCCGATTGCTGACAAGGTGAGCGGCGGCACTAAACACTCTTTCGGAGTACACACTTGTGGGAGGGCAACTTAGGTAGAATAAAGCCAGTTTGTGCAAGGGCCTCCAAATTGCCTCTTTTTCCTGCCAGTATAAGTACGGACTGTGTGACGTGCCTACTTGGATGCGGTCACTCATATAATCCTCCACCATTCTTTCAATGTTGAGAGAATCATATGCAGTGACAGTAGACGACATGTCCGTAATCGTTGTCAGGTCCTTCAGTCCGGACCAGATGTCAGCATCAGCAGTCGCTCCAGACTGCCCTGCATCACCGCCAGCGGGTGGGCTCGGAATTCTGAGCCTTTTCCTCGCACCCCCAGTTGCGGGAGAATGTGAAGGAGGAGATGTTGACAGGTCGCGTTCCGCTTGACTTGACAATTTTCTCACCAGCAGGTCTTTCAACCCCAGCAGACTTGTGTCTGCCGGAAAGAGAGATCCAAGGTAGGTTTTAAATCTAGGATCGAGCACGGTGGCCAAAATGTAGTGCTCTGATTTCAACAGATTGACCACCCGTGAATCCTTGTTAAGCGAATTAAGGGCTCCATCCACAAGTCCCACATGCCTAGCGGAATCGCTCCGTGTTAGCTCCTCCTTCAATGTCTCCAGCTTCTTCTGCAAAAGCCTGATGAGGGGAATGACCTGACTCAGGCTGGCAGTGTCTGAACTGACTTCACGTGTGGCAAGTTCAAAGGGCATCAGAACCTTGCACAACGTTGAAATCATTCTCCACTGCACTTGAGACAGGTGCATTCCACCTCCTATATCGTGCTCAATTGTATAGGCTTGAATGGCCTTTTGCTGCTCCTCCAACCTCTGAAGCATATATAGGGTTGAATTCCACCTCGTTACCACTTCTTGCTTCAGATGATGGCAGGGCAGGTTCAGTAGTTTTTGGTGGTGCTCCAGTCTTCTGTACGTGGTGCCTGTACGCCGAAAGTGTCCCGCAATTCTTCTGGCCACCGACAGCATCTCTTGCACGCCCCTGTCGTTTTTAAAAAAATTCTGCACCACCAAATTCAAGGTATGTGCAAAACATGGGACGTGCTGGAATTTGCCCATATTTAATGCACACACAATATTGCTGGCGTTGTCCGATGCCACAAATCCACAGGAGAGTCCAATTGGGGTAAGCCATTCTGCGATGATCTTCCTCAGTTGCCGTAAGAGGTTTTCAGCTGTGTGCGTATTCTGGAAAGCGGTGATACAAAGCGTAGCCTGCCTAGGAAAGAGTTGGCGTTTGCGAGATGCTGCTACTGGTGCCGCCGCTGCTGTTCTTGCGGCGGGAGTCCATACATCTACCCAGTGGGCTGTCACAGTCATATAGTCCTGACCCTGCCCTGCTCCACTTGTCCACATGTCCGTGGTTAAGTGGACATTGGGTACAACTGCATTTTTTAGGACATTGGTGAGTCTTTTTCTGACGTCCGTGTACATTCTCGGTATCGCCTGCCTACAGAAGTGGAACCTAGATGGTATTTGGTAACGGGGGCACACTGCCTCAATAAATTGTCTAGTTCCCTGTGAACTAACGGCGGATACCGGACGCACGTCTAACACCAACATAGTTGTCAAGGACTCAGTTATCCGCTTTGCAACAGGATGACTGCTGTGATATTTCATCTTCCTCGCAAAGGACTGTTGGACAGTCAATTGCTTACTGGAAGTAGTACAAGTGGGCTTACGACTTCCCCTCTGGGATGACCATCGACTCCCAGCAGCAACAACAGCAGCGCCAGCAGCAGTAGGCGTTACACGCAAGGATGCATCGGAGGAATCCCAGGCAGGAGAGGACTCGTCAGAATTGCCAGTGACATGGCCTGCAGGACTATTGGCATTCCTGGGGAAGGAGGAAATTGACACTGAGGGAGTTGGTGGGGTGGTTTGCGTGAGCTTGGTTACAAGAGGAAGGGATTTACTGGTCAGTGGACTGCTTCCGCTGTTGGCCCAAGTTTTTGAACTTGTCACTGACTTATTATGAATGCGCTGATGGTGACGTATAAGGGAGGATGTTCCGAGGTGGTTAACGTCCTTACCCCTACTTATTACAGCTTGACAAAGGGAACACACGGCTTGACACCTGTTGTCCGCATTTCTGGTGAAATACTTCCACACCGAAGAGCTGATTTTTTTGGTATTTTCACCAGGTATGTCAACGGCCCTATTCCTCCCACGGACAACAGGTGTCTCCCCGGGTGCCTGACTTAAACAAACCACCTTACCATCAGAATCCTCCTGGTCAATTTCCTCCCCAGCGCCAGCAACACCCATATCCTCCTCATCCTGGTGTACTTCAACACTGACATCTTCAATCTGACTATCAGGAACTGGACTGCGGGTGCTCCTTCCAGCACTTGCAGGGGGCATGCAAATGGTGGAAGGCGCATGCTCTTCACGTCCAGTGTTGGGAAGGTCAGGCATCGCAACCGACACAATTGGACTCTCCTTGTGGATTTGGGATTTCGAAGAACGCACAGTTCTTTGCGGTGCTACTGCTTTTGCCAGCTTGAGTCTTTTCATTTTTCTAGCGAGAGGCTGAGTGCCTCCATCCTCATGTGAAGCTGAACCACTAGCCATGAACATAGGCCAGGGCCTCAGCCGTTCATTGCCACTCCGTGTGGTAAATGGCATATTGGCAAGTTTACGCTTCTCCTCCGACAATTTTATTTTAGGTTTTGGAGTCCTTTTTTTACTGATATTTGGTGTTTTGGATTTGACATGCTCTGTACTATGACATTGGGCATCGGCCTTGGCAGACGACGTTGCTGGCATTTCATCGTCTCGGCCATGACTAGTGGCAGCAGCTTCAGCACGAGGTGGAAGTGGATCTTGATCTTTCCCTAATTTTGGAACCTCAACATTTTTGTTCTCCATATTTTAATAGGCACAACTAAAAGGCACCTCAGGTAAACAATGGAGATGGATGGATACTAGTATACAATTATGAATGGACTGCTGAGTGCCGACACAGAGGTAGCTACAGCCGTGGACTACCGTACTGTACTGTGTCTGCTGCTAATATAGACTGGTTGATAAAGAGATGTAGTAGTAGTATGTATGTATAAAGAAGAAAGAAAAAAAAACCACGGGTAGGTGGTATACAATTATGGACGGACTGCCCAGTGCCGACACAGAGGTAGCTACAGCCGTGGACTACCGTACTGTACTGTGTCTGCTGCTAATATAGACTGGTTGATAAAGAGATGTAGTAGTAGTAGTATGTATGTATAAAGAAGAAAGAAAAAAAAACCACGGGTAGGTGGTATACAATTATGGACGGACTGCCCAGTGCCGACACAGAGGTAGCTACAGCCGTGGACTACCGTACTGTACTGTGTCTGCTGCTAATATAGACTGGTTGATAAAGAGATGTAGTAGTAATAGTATGTATGTATAAAGAAGAAAGAAAAAAAAACCACGGGTAGGTGGTATACAATTATGGACGGACTGCCCAGTGCCGACACAGAGGTAGCTACAGCCGTGGACTACCGTACTGTACTGTGTCTGCTGCTAATATAGACTGGTTGATAAAGAGATGTAGTAGTAGTATGTATGTATAAAGAAGAAAGAAAAAAAAACCACGGGTAGGTGGTATACAATTATGGACGGACTGCCCAGTGCCGACACAGAGGTAGCTACAGCCGTGGACTACCGTACTGTACTGTGTCTGCTGCTAATATAGACTGGTTGATAAAGAGATGTAGTAGTAGTAGTATGTATGTATAAAGAAGAAAGAAAAAAAAAACACGGGTAGGTGGTATACAATTATGGACGGACTGCCCAGTGCCGACACAGAGGTAGCTACAGCCGTGGACTACCGTACTGTACTGTGTCTGCTGCTAATATAGACTGGTTGATAAAGAGATGTAGTAGTAGTATGTATGTATAAAGAAGAAAGAAAAAAAAACCACGGGTAGGTGGTATACAATTATGGACGGACTGCCGAGTGCCGACACAGAGGTAGCTACAGCCGTGAACTACCGTACTGTGTCTGCTGCAACTGGATGATAAATAATGATATAAAAAATATATATATATCACTACTGCAGCCGGACAGGTATATATTATATAATGACGGACCTGCTGGACACTGTCTGTCAGCAGAATGAGTTTTTTATAGAATAAAAAAAAAACACCACACAAGTGAAGTCACACGACGAGTGTTTAACTTTTTCAGGCAATCACAATATAGTATACTATACTACTAACTATACTGGTGGTCAGTGTGGTCAGGTCACTGGTCAGTCACACTGGCAGTGGCACTCCTGCAGCAAAAGTGTGCACTGTTTAATTTTAATAATAATATGTACTCCTGGCTCCTGCTATAACCTATAACTGGCACTGCAGTGCTCCCCAGTCTCCCCCACAATTATAAGATGTGTGAGCTGAGCACAGTCAGATATATACATAGATGATGCAGCACACTGGGCTGAGCAGTGCACACAGATATGGTATGTGACTGAGTCACTGTGTATCGTTTTTTTCAGGCAGAGAACGGATATATTAAATAAAACTGCACTGTCTGGTGGTCACTGTGGTCAGTCACTAGTAAACTCTGCACTCTCTACAGTTCTACAGTACTCCTAATCTCCAGTAAATCAGGTCAATCTCTCTCTCTCTCTCTTCTAATCTAAATGGAGAGGACGCCAGCCACGTCCTCTCCCTATCAATCTCAATGCACGTGTGAAAATGGCGGCGACGCGCGGCTCCTTATATAGAATCCGAGTCTCGCGAGAATCCGACAGCGTCATGATGACGTTCGGGCGCGCTCGGGTTAACCGAGCAAGGCGGGAAGATCCGAGTCGCTCGGACCCGTGAAAAAAAACATGAAGTTCGTGCGGGTTCGGATTCAGAGAAACCGAACCCGCTCATCTCTACTAGAAACCAGAGTGAAATGCTGAGTCTGGCGAGGAGGGCAGAACAACTCTCGAAAACAGAGAACCACACATCAAGGAGTGGGAGAGAAAAGAGAGAAAGAATGAAACAGAAGTGAGGAACACATAAGGAGGGAAGTTCAAAGAACCTAACCCAAGCAAAAATCAGCAAATGAAATGAGGAACTTAGAAAAAAATCAAACTACCGCCTCTCAGGAGCTCGGATGCGTTAGTCGTATCGTAGACCGAGAATACTCGGGCGGTGTAGGGGCGAACAGGGGGTCAGTGCCGGCCCCAGCCCCAACAGGAATGTTGATATCACAATCAGAAATATAACTAACAGTTCGATCACACAACTATAGAGCACTTTAGAGAAACATCATATAGCGAAAACAAATACCTCCAACCCGGTCGGGTCAGATGGGTACCTGTAGGGTCAAGTACGATCCCGATGCCTCAGTCACATCTCCAAAGGGAGTATGAGCCATAGAGCAAAGAAATCCCTTGAATCGGCAAGAAACCTTTTAAACTAAATTAGGGTCTCTTGAAAATACTAAAGTAAATGTTCCGAATCATGTAGAGACCCTCATTTCTTCATCGACTGCGTGAAGGAGCGCTGCTCTCTAGGGGGTTTTGGGTTACGGTGGACAAGGTTCCAGTCATTGTCAGGGTGAGAGAGTTCTGGGGGTACACCACATGTCAGAGGCTCCTGCCAATCTGGGAGAGAGACCTGCGGTACACCGAGCG
Source organism: Pseudophryne corroboree (assembly GCF_028390025.1). NCBI lineage: Eukaryota > Metazoa > Chordata > Amphibia > Anura > Myobatrachidae > Pseudophryne > Pseudophryne corroboree. The sequence goes on from NC_086448.1 coordinate 160,306,675, forward strand.
CTTGGCAGAAAAGGGGCAAGTCGGAGGGGTCCTTAAAAGAGTACAGTTTCCCATTTTGCGAGACCTGGAGTCCGAAAGGAAAGCCCCATCTATACTTAATACCCAGCTTCCGGAGTTACGCGGTGAGCGGGTGTAGAGCTCTTAGCTTCTGAAGGGTCGACCACGATAGATCCTGAAAGATCTGAATTCTATGAGATGCAGTCTCTATCACATCCATGCGATGAGTCTTGCGGAGGATCTCCTCCTTTTCTGTGTAATAATGTAGGCGGCAGATGATGTCGCGGGGGCGGTCAGACGGTGTACCTCTGGGTCTCAGGGCTCGGTGGGCCCTATCGAACTCGATGGTCGAGGCAGGATCACGGCCCAGCAGTACGTTGAATACCGTCGTAAGGAAGCCAATAAGACAATCGGGCGAGATGTCTTCCGAGACCCCCCGGATCCTCAAATTATTTCTCCTTCCGCGGTTATTATTACCAGTTATTTATATAGCGCACACATATTCCGCAGCGCTTTACGGAGAATATTTGGCCATTCACCTCAGTCCCTGCCCCAGTGGAGCTTACAATCTATATTCCCTACCACATGTACACGCACACACATTCACACTAGGGTTAATTTTGTTGGGAGCCAATTAACCTACCAGTATATTTTTGGATTGTGGGAGGAAACCGGAGTACCCGGAGAAAACCCACGCAAGCACGGGGAGAATACACAAACTCCACACAGTTAGGGCCATGGTGGGAATCGAACCCATGACCTCAGTGCTGTGAGGCAGTAATGCTAACCATTACACCGTCCGTGCTAAATCTTCTCACGGTCTTGGAGCTGTTGAAGGCTTGACGCCTGCTTAAGAACTGTGGCTCTAAGAGCGTTGTGTGCCGCTGCCGTGTCTGAAGAGAAGCCTTTCAGCGAAGACAGGCGGGAACCAATATGCGTTATTTCTGCCTGAACCACCGCAATCTCCGAGTGGACAGTTTCTCTGACCCTACCGTCCAAATGCTCCAAAGTCTTGCTTCGTTGGGAGGGCCTGAAGAAGGTTCAGAATCTGAGAGACGCTTCCCGCCCCGTTGTGGTGTGTGGGTCTGCCAGTTGGGATCCCCCTTGAGAGGCTGAGTCCGAAGCAGGCGAGAGACGTGGGGTCAAAGGCAAAGAGGCATCTATCATGGGGGGTAAAGCCCTGGGGATGGAGAAATTGTCTCATACCGGCTGAAGTCGGAGTATCCATTGCACGAGTCGGAGTGATCTTTTGCGACTTCCTTCCTCTCCCTTGCGATCCTTTCTTACCTCTCACCATGAGGCACCTTAGTTACTTCAGTAGGACATCAGGACTAGTGTTGGGTGATTAGAGCAGCATCCCATCAGGGCCAGCGCCCGCATGCCACCCCAGAATCTAAGTTGCTAGCCGGACATCAGTGCGGAGTAAACTTGCAGAAAAGAAACAGTAAGCTTGCATAGCCACAGGATGTCGACACAGCAACATACGTTATGAGCAAATGGTAAAATGACAAAAATCCAGGCTCCACTGTTTCACAAGTATGGCAGTAGAGTGGTTCAGTGGGAGCTGGACATGGGGGTATTTTTAAGGTAGGTAAAGGTGGCTGCAGCATTCATCCAGGACCACAAATCTGGTAAAGCTCGGGAAGGAGAGGTGTACCTTGGCACTGTAGAGGGCCCACTGGGGACAGGTTGCATATATGAGGGCTGTGGGTAAACAATATCAGGGGAGGAAGCTGCAGGAGGCTGTATACACTCCCTCACCAGAGGCTGCCCGTCCTGGGGGAGAGTGAGGATGATGCCAGCCACAATATGGCCGCCGCCCAGCCGTCAGATCGGGCCTCCACATGGGCTATCCAGCCGTCAGCCGCCGCCAGGTAAAGGGGGTCAGCCCAGTGGGGGTGTAAGGGGTGAGGGCCGGAGTCCAGGAGCTCCGGGGGAGGGCGCTCTGTATGTGCAGTGGGTCGCAGGCGCCGAGCAGCGCCAACCGTAAGATGACCGCTGCCCACCCGCCACACCCGCCCCTGCTGTTACCTGCGGGTCCCGCTGTCCTCAGATTCCGGGAGGGATCGCAGCTCGTCGGGCGGTGTGTCCTGCAGTGGGGAACGGAGCCCAGACGGAAGGAGAGGGTTCGCGGTGCAGGCGGGTCCAGCGGCGATCGTCCTCAACAGCCTGCCTCCATAATTGAGGTCCCGGCTCCCGCGACAGAGGTAGGCCGCAATCCGCAGGGGGCAGCGCCGGTCCCCCCCGATTCCGCAGCACTAACCTCCAAAAGCAGGGCAGTTCTACTGGCCCAGGCAAATATAATATGGCCAGCAGTCACCTAAACTTCAGGTTAGGGCACACTTTTAGGGAGATGCAGGCTGGAGCTCCACTAAATCACAGCCTTCCCTGATGCCGGCCAGGCCAGGCCCCCCATCAAGTACATTATACGATACCACCACCCTCCTTCATTCACCCCATGTATCCGCCTTATAGTACTTACATTAGCAGTGCTACACCATACTGATTAAGCAGATCAGAGTCCTTGACAGGCTGAAAGCACACCAGTGCCGTAACTAGGCATTTTAGCGCTGTGTGCAAGAAACAGCATTGGCGCCCCCCCATGCAAGATAGGGGCAGTGCGCGTCGTAGGCGCACGCAAAATTTATAGGGGTGTGGCTTCATGGGGAAGGGGCGTGGCCACAAAATAATACCAATTCATATTACGGGGCACAGTAGTCTCCATTATTCAAATTACGCTGCACAGTAGCTCCACTACACCAGGTAGAGCCCCTTTTACACATTACAGCAGACAGTCCCCCTTTTTACACATTACGGCAGACAGCGTCCCCCTTTTTACACATTATGGCAGACAGCGTCCCCTTTTTACACATAACGGCAGACAGCATCCCCTTTTTATACATTACGGCAGACAGCGTCCCCCTTTTTACACATTACAGCAGACATCGTCCCCCTTTTTACAAATTACGGCAGACAGCGTCCACTTTTTTACACATTACGGCAGACATCGTCCCCCTTTTTACACATTACGGCAGACAGCGTCCGCCTTTTTACACATTATGGCAGACAGCATCCCCCTATTTACACATTATGGCAGACAGTGTCCCCTTTTTACACATTATGGCAGACAGCGTCCACCTTTTTACACATTACGGCAGCCAGTCCCCCTTTTTACACATTGCGGTAGACAGACTAGAGAGAGAGAGAGAGAGAGAGAGATACTTACCATCTTCTCTCCCCGCTGCCAGTCAGGCTCCTCGTGCTGGCAGCTCCCTCGGTGCAGGCAGGGGAGAAGGAGGAGGAGGGAGGGGGACTGGAGCCGCAGCAGCGCTATGTCATTGGTAGAGGCGCCGCTGCAGCAGTCCCCTCTCCTTCCGTATTGGCTGCCCGACGCCGCTGTGAATGCTGGGGTGAAGGAACCGCATCCCAGCATTCACAGTAGCGCCGGGCAGCCAATACAGAAGGAGAGGGGACTGCTGCAGCGGCACCTCTTCCAATGACATAGCGCTGCTGCGGCTCCAGTCCCTCTCCCTCCTCCTCCTTCTCCGCTGCCTCCGGCACTGCTGCTCTCCTCACCAGCGCGGCGCACACAGCAGAGGCGGCATGTAATGAGTCAATTTGACTCATTACATGCCGCTGGCCATTGCACCCTCAGGGCAACTGCGCTGTGTGCCAGGTACACCTGGCACACACGTAGCTACGCCCCTGAAGCACACCATGCGGAAATGTTGTCTTTACCAATAGAATCTCAGTCTATCAATTAATTTAAGCCGCATCATCACATGATCACTACAAGGGATTCAAGGTCTTCTACTATCTATGGGGGAGATGCAGTGGTGCAAGCCAAAAAAATGTGTTAGTGGTACTAGTAGTACTTTGGCGCGCGCAGCAAAAAATGGGGGTGGCCACACGGGGCGTCGCCAATGAAAATGGAGGCATGATACACATATGACGGGCCAGATACACATATGACTCCAATAGTGCCAGATACACATGTGCTCCCACAGTGTCAGATACACATATGCCCCCACAGTGCCAGATATACGCCCCCACAGTTCCATATACACATATGCCCCCACAATGCCAGATACACATATGCCCCCAGCAGTGCCAGATATGCTCCTACAGTGTCAGATATTCTCCCATAGTGCCAGATACACATATGCCCCCACAGTGCCAGATACACATATGCCCCCACAGTGCCAGATACACATATGCCCCCACAGTGCCAGATACACCCCCACCGTGCCAGATACACATATGCCACCAGCAGTGCCAGATATGCTCCTACAGTGCCAGATATGCCCCACAGTGCCAGATGAACATATGCACATACTGTATGCCTGCTCACAAATTACACTACAAAGTATAGTGAGAACTAAAGACTAAAAATGCAAACAATATGCATTCCCATTCTTGTTTACTGTAAGCTGGTTTCTACCTGAATACCTGTCATAGTGTGTCTCTGTAATAACCTTCCAATACAATAAATGCAAGACATAAGACAGGTTTCTCTTTAAAAATATAATATTAATATTTTTATTAAAGCTTTAATATCCTAATAATATAAACAGAATTTCAATATATATTGCCTAGTCAGCGTTCACTTTTCAGAAATGCTGATCCTTATGGACATATGTCTCCATTAATTGTTCTTCCGCCAATAGGATATAATATTGCAGTAAGAACAGTGGCCCTCATTCCGAGTTGTTCGCTCGGTATTTTTCATCGCATCGCAGTGAAAATCCGCTTAGTACGCATGCGCAATGTTCGCACTGCGACTGCGCCAAGTAACTTTACTATGAAGAAAGTATTTTTACTCACGGCTTTTTCTTCGCTCCGGCGATCGTAATGTGATTGACAGGAAATGGGTGTTACTGGGCGGAAACACGGCGTTTCAGGGGCGTGTGGCTGAAAACGCTACCGTTTCCGGAAAAAACGCAGGAGTGGCCGGAGAAACGGTGGGAGTGCCTGGGCGAACGCTGGGTGTGTTTGTGACGTCAACCAGGAACGACAAGCACTGAAATGATCGCACAGGCAGAGTAAGTCTGGAGCTACTCTGAAACTGCTAAGTAGTTAGTAATCGCAATATTGCGAATACATCGGTCGCAATTTTAAGAAGCTAAGATACACTCCCAGTAGGCGTAGGCTTAGCGTGTGTAACTCTGCTAAATTCGCCTTGCGACCGATCAACTCGGAATGAGGGCCAGTGTTACTCCAATCAATCAAATACCGTATTATGATCCCCTTGTAGCCTCAAGGTAATCTTTTTATAGAGAGCCCACTGTATTAAATTGGCATACAGGTGGAAGAGGGAGTATGCTTCACAGACCTGTTCCACATTGACTTGCAGATATTTTCCAGTGGTTCTTATTTCTGGTCATCCAGCTCACACCACAATGGTCACCGCTGTTCTACCCCACGCCAACAGCCTGAGGGGGTCATTCCGAGTTGATCGCTACCTGCCGTTGTTCACAGCGCAGAGATCAGGCTAAAAATCAGCATTTATGCACATGCGTATGCACCGTCGTATGGGTACAATGAGCATCGTGGGTTTGCACAGAGTCTAACGAAGATTCCAGTAGCACGGCTGAACGCAGGAAGATTGACATGTAGTGGGTGTTTCTGGGTGTCAACTGACCGTTTTCAAGGAGTGCTTAGAAAAACGCAGGCATGCCTGGAAAAACGTAGGCGTGGCTGGACGAATGCTGGGAGGGTGTGTGACGTCAAAAGCAGGCCCTCCGTCGTTAGAATCAACGCACACGAAGAGTAACTACAGGGCTGATCTTGTTTTGCACAAAATGATTTTGCAGGCGCTCTGCTGCACAAGCGCTCGCACTTCTGCAAAGCGAAAATACACTCCACGGTGGGCGTCGACATGCGTTTGCACGGCTGCTAAAAGTAGCCAGCGAGCGATCAATCCGGAATGACCCCCTAAGTCCGGATTCTGCTGTCAATTACTCATGCACACCCACCAGGTCACTTTGCCTCTTGCTCCTCTCGGATCCCAGCGTATCCTGAAGCCTTTTATTAGTGTGTCTGTGCAGCTTTTTTTCAGCATCTTCCTGCAGCATTTCTCTCTGCAGCCGCTCACTCCTTTCCAGCATGCCCACAAGAAGGACCAGAGTGACCCACTGCTTAGGGCGCCTGCTGGGTCCTAGTGCTTCTCATGTTTGCTCTGCCCGTTTCTTTGTGCTTCAATACTGAGAAATACAGGCAGGTACGTACAGTATCCATCAAGCAATACCATCAGGATGCATCTGATTGGCTCCACATTTATTCTGCAGCAGGACAATGGCCCCAAACATACAGCCAATATCATTAAGAACTGCCTTCCGTGTAAAGAAGAGCAAGGAGTTCTGCAAGTGATGATATGGCCCCCACAGAGCCATGATCTCAACATCATCATCGAGTCTGTCTGGGATTACATGAAGAGACAGAAGGATTTGAGCAAGCCTACATCGACAGAAGATCTGTGGTTAGTTCACCGAGATGTTTGGAACAACCTCCCTGCCGAGTTTCTTCAAAAACTGTGTGCAAGTGTACCTAGAAGCATTGATGCTGTTTTGAAGGCAAAGGGTGGTCACGCCAAATATTGATTCAATTTAGATTTCTCTGCTGTTCATTCACTTTGTATTTTGTTAATTAATAAACTATTAACACTTCTATTTTTGAATGCATTCTTACTTTGCAACAGTTTTTCCAAACCTGCCTAAAACTTTTGCACAGTACTGTATAGTTTAAGCTTTGTTAAACTATCCATATTCTCCCTGTCTATTCTAGCATGAGGCAAACAAAGAAATATCACCACCCATTGCAGCATTAGCTTAAGTCATCAGAGCTGCAGCAGCTTGCCTTTCTGGAGAGGCACCATACAAGGTGGAAAAGGGTGGCAGTGTGCCTCTCCAGGATGCAGTACTGGCAGTGCCTGCTGAGCTGCCCTCTCTAATCCACTGCAGTGCTCCCTCTAGCAGTCTCAGTCTTCCACATCACAATGCCATTACATCTCCCAGAACAGCTACGGAACTAGTGATGAGCGGGTTCGGTTCCTCGGAATCCGAACCCCCCCGAACTTCACCCATTTTACACGGTTCCGAGGTGGACTCGAATCTTCCTGCCTTGCTCGGTTAACCCGAGCGCGCCCGAACGTCATCATCCCGCTGTCGGATTATCACGAGATTCGTTTTCTATATAAGGAGCCGCGCGTCGCCGCCGCCATTTTCACTCGTGCATTGGAGATGATAGGGAGAGGACGTGTGCAGCGTTCTCTCAGTTGTGTTTAGTGTGCTGCAAATATCTGTGCTCAGTGTGCTGCAAATATCTGTGCTCAGTGTGCTTGCAAATATCTGTGCTCAGTGTGCTGAAAATATCTACGTTCTCTGCCTGAAAAACGCTCCATATCTGTGCTCAGTGTGCTGCAAATATCTGTGCTCAGTGTGCTTTATTGTGGGGACTGGGGACCACCAGTATTATATAGTAGGAGGACAGTGCAGAGTTTTGCTGACCAGTGACCACCAGTATTATACGTTCTCTGCCTGAAAAACGCTCCATATCTGTGCTGCATTGTAGTATATAGTAGGAGGACAGTGCAGAATTTTGCTGACCAGTGACCACCAGTATTATATCAGTACGGTACAGTAGTCCACTGCTCTACCTACCTCTGTGTCGTCAAGTATACTATCCATCCATACCTGTGGTGCATTTAAGTTTTGCGCAGTATATATAGTAGGAGGACAGTGCATAATTTTGCTGACCACCAGTATATAATATATAGCAGTACGGTACAGTAGTCCACTGCTCTACCTACCTCTGTGTCATCAAGTATACTATCCATCCATACCTGTGGTGCATTTAAGTTTTGCGCAGTATATATAGTAGGAGGACAGTGCATAATTTTGCTGACCACCAGTATATAATATATAGCAGTACGGTACAGTAGTCCACTGCTCTACCTACCTCTGTGTCTTCAAGTATACTATCCATCCATACCTGTGGTGCATTTAAGTTTTGCGCAGTATATATAGTAGGAGGACAGTGCATAATTTTGCTGACCACCAGTATATAATATATAGCAGTACGGTACAGTAGTCCACTGCTCTACCTACCTCTGTGTCGTCAAGTATACTATCCATCCATACCTGTGGTGCATTTAAGTTTTGCGCAGTATATATAGTAGGAGGACAGTGCATAATTTTGCTGACCACCAGTATATAATATATAGCAGTACGGTACAGTAGGCCACTGCTCTACCTACCTCTGTGTCGTCAAGTATACTATCCATCCATACCTGTGGTGCATTTAAGTTTTGCGCAGTATATATAGTAGGAGGACAGTGCATAATTTTGCTGACCACCAGTATATAATATATAGCAGTACGGTACAGTAGGCCACTGCTCTACCTACCTCTGTGTCGTCAAGTATACTATCCATCCATACCTGTGGTGCATTTTAGTTGTTGTGCGCAGTAGTAGGAGGACAGTGCATAATTTTGCTGACCACCAGTATATAATATATAGCAGTACGGTACAGTAGTCCACTGCTCTACCTACCTCTGTGTCATCAAGTATACTCTCCATCTATACCTGTGGTGCATTTTAGTTGTTGTGCGCAGTAGTAGGACAGTGCATAATTTTGCTGACCACCTGTATGTAATATATAGCAGTATGGTACAGTAGGCCACTGCTCTAGCTACCTCTGTGTCGTCAAGTATACTATCCATCCATACCTGTGGTGCATTTTAGTTGTTGTGCGCAGTAGTAGGAGGACAGTGCATAATTTTGCTGACCACCAGTATAATACATAGCAGTACGGTACAGTAGTCCACTGCTCTACCTCTGTGTCGTCAAGTATACTACAAAAGTTAAGTAAAATGACCCAAAAATCAAATTAAAAGCGTCTGAGGAGAAGCGTAAACTTGCCAATATGCCATTTACGACACATAGTGGCAAGGAACGGCTGAGGCCCTGGCCTATGTTCATGGCTAGTGGTTTAGATTCACATGAGGATGGAAGCACTCATCCTCTCGCTAGAAAACTGCAGTGCCACTCCTAGATGGGCCAGGTGTTTCTGTCGGCCACTTGGGTCGCTTAGCTTAGCCATCCAGCGACCTTGGTGCACCTCTTTTTTTCTTTGCATCATGTGCTGTTTGGGGACTATTTTTTAAATCTGCCATCCTGACTGACACTGCAGTGCCACTCCTAGATGGGCCAGGTGTTTGTGTCGGCCACTTGGGTTGCTTAGCTTAGTCACACAGCGACCTTGGTGCACCTCTTTTTTTCTTTGCATCATGTGCTGTTTGGGGACTATTTTTTGAAGTGCCATCCTGTCTGACACTGCATTGCCACTCCTAGATGGGCCAGGTGTTTGTGCCGGCCACTTGGGTCGCTTAGCTTAGTCATCCAGCGACCTCAGTGCAAATTTCAGGACTAAAAATAATATTGTGAGGTGTGAGGTGTTCAGAATAGACTGGAAGTGAGTGGAAATTATGGTTATTGAGGTTAATAATACTATGGGATCAAAATGACCCCCACATTCTATGATTTAAGCTGTTTTTGAGTTTTTTTTGTAAAAAAACACCCGAATCCAACAAAAAATTTTCAGGGAGGTTTTGCCAAAACGTGTCCGAATCCAAAACACGGCCGCGGAACCGAATCCAAAACCAAAACACAAAACACGAAAAATGTCCGGTGCACATCACTATACGGAACCCTACCATTAATTTGGTCTGCGTCACTGGAAATGGAAGAAGGGGCCAATTAGGTGCCAACATTCAGCTGGTCGTTCTCTCTGAACTTACGTTATTTAGTTAAAGTCTAGCTCCTGTGCGCCTGTGATGCAGGTACCAAACCTGTTGATAAGTGCCCTGGCTCTGCCAGAAAGTGTAGCGATACTGGACTGTGCCATATATCAAAGCCAAAAAAAACAAAACATTTTTGGTGCTAAGAATAAAAATGAGAAAAAAATCTGTCTTCCAAATGGACACTATCTGACGCCATCCAGCAGCTTTCACTTGGAGGGAATACTGGTTTCTCCCATTACGTGAACATAAAAAGTACCTGTAGTTCATCATTTACATAACATATATGTTATTACAAATATTATGATATACATATATTATAATAAAAAATAATATTTTAACTGTCACGTAAAAAAAAAATCAAAGAATACAGTGTCAGCCAATAATATAAATTCACAGACTCAGATAGATGTAGACCAGCACAATATGGACATCACGTATCTACATATATGGAACAAATTGTTATTATAGTCAGTGCTTTAAATAATATATCACCCCTGCTGCCTCCTCCCTGTCTGTAAATACATCTTCCCCTGAGTTAGAAAACTGCATAGTGACTGTCACTGTCTTCCTTTTGTTATCAGAAGCTGTAGTATTATTATTTTGCCGCAGTCAGTTCTATTGAGTGCAGCTTGCTGTCACTTCTGCTCCCAGCCTTGCTGTATGGCTCCCAGCTTATATCCCTCCGGCTAACGGAGTCTTATTCTGTATTTTACTAATGTTGTTAAATAACTATATTTATGTGACAAGGAGAGATATAAAAGTATATAATCCTGATAGATAACACATTTTTTTAATTAAAAAACAAACTCATTGGGGGTGGAATGAGGTGTGAGGCACCAGGAAGGTTAAGGAGAATGTGGGGTGATTTATTATTTATCCTGCAAATATTGGCACACCTCTATTCACAACTCTACAAAAACCCGGCTTATTGGTGGGTTAACCCAATTCTCGTCTTGGTGTGAAAGAGTTAACCTGGGTCCAGTGACCCTGGGAATCTACCCTTGTTGGTCCAGGAAGGACCCAGGTTACAGTGTGATCCGGTAATCCTGGCCGTCTGACCCAGGTCCCATTCACAGCATAGGCAGAGCCACATCCCAGCATGCATGGCCGACAGCGAGGGTCGCTAACAACCCGCGGGGCCGCACATCGATCGGCGATGGCGGCAGCCTACACACTTGCAGAGAAAGTGAACGTCGTTCATTTTCTCGGCAAGTGTGTATGCACCATTAGATTTGGGTGGGTTAGATTGTTTCTGTGCAGGGTAAATACTGGCTGCTTTATTTTTACACTGCAAATTAGATTTCAGTTTGAACACACCCCACCCAAATCTAACTCTCTCTGCACATGTTATATCTGCCCCCATGCAGTGCACATGGTTTTGCCCATTAGAGGAAACTTTTGTTTTGCAATCAACCTTGAATTAGGCCCTATGTCATCTCCAAGTGCTGTCAGGGAGAAGCCTTAGCAAAATCCTGGGTCCAACTTGCGGTGTGAATGGATTTCAAGCCACTGTGGCACGGCTTGAAATACGTGTTCAGTGACTATGGCTAGAACTGGGAAAGTGGTCTGAAAGGGGTATTACGGTGAAGTTTTGGTGCTACTTTATTACGTTTACCAGTAAATGTATGACTCCGGAGCTTGTGCTACTGTATACATTTTTGTGCAGTGATACATTGATCCGTGTGTGTAGTTGACAGTTGGAACTAAGAAAACAATTGTTCAGTGAGAGCTGTTAAATAGCGATTATCTCCAGAGTGATGTATCTGGTTCTCCAACACTATTTTGGAAAATAACTATTGGTAAAATAAAAAAATATAAAACCATACAGTATATTTATTAGAGATGAGCGGGTTCGGTTTCTCTGAATCCGAACCCGCCGAACTTCAGCTTTTTTTACACGGGGCCGAGCAGGCTCGGATCCTCCCGCCTTGCTCGGTTAACCCGAGCGCGCCAGAACGTCATCATCCCCCTGTCGGATTCTCGCGAGGCTCGGATTCTATCGCGAGACTCGGATTCTATATAAGGAGCCGCGCGTCGCCGCCATTTTTCACACGTGCATTGAGATTGATAGGGAGAGGACGTGGCTGGCGTCCTCTCCGTTTAGAGTGACTAATAGTACTAGAGAGAGAGAGACACAAATTTTGGGGAGCATAATATAGGAGGAGTACTACTTGCTGCTGATAGTGTGACCAGTGGCAGTGACCAGTGCCACCAGTTTAATGAATCCATTCTCTGCCTGAAAAGAAACGATACACAGTGTGACACAGTCACACATACCATATCTGTGCTCAGCCCAGTGTGCTGCATCATATACTGTATATCATTATCTGACTGCTGAGTGCTCACTGCTCACACAGCTTAATTGTGGGGGAGACTGGGGAGCAGTTATAGCAGGAGTACACATTTTAAGTACAGTGCACACTTTTGCTGCCAGAGTGCCACTGCCAGTGTGACTGACCAGTGACCACTGACCACCAGTATTGTGATTGTCTGCTGACCACCAGTATATTGTGATTGTCTGCCTGAAAAAGTTAAACACTCGTCGTGTGGTGTTTTTATAAACGCATTCTGCAGACAGTGTCCAGCAGGTCCGTCATTACATAATATATACCTGTCCGGCTGCAGTACTAGTGTGATATATATATATATATATTTTAATTTTATCTCATTATCATCCAGTCTATATTAGCAGCAGACACAGTATGGTAGTCCACGGCTGTAGCTACCTCTGTGTCGGCAGTCGCTCGTCCATCCATAATTGTATACCACCTACCCGTGGTTTTTTTTTTTCTATCTTCTTGATACTAGTAGCTTACTTTAGGAGTCTGCAGTGCTGACAGACAGTGTCCAGCAGGTCCGTCATTACATAATATATACCTGTCCGGCTGCAGTACTAGTGTGATATATATATATATATTTTAATTTTATCTCATTATCATCCAGTCTATATTAGCAGCAGACACAGTACGGTAGTCCACGGCTGTAGCTACCTCTGTGTCGGCAGTCGCTCGTCCATCCATAAGTATACTAGTATCCATCCATCTCCATTGTTTACCTGAGGTGCCTTTTAGTTGTGCCTATTAAAATATGGAGAACAAAAATGTTGAGGTTCCAAAATTAGGGAAAGATCAAGATCGACTTCCACCTCGTGCTGAAGCTGCTGCCACTAGTCATGGCCGAGACGATGAAATGCCAGCAACGTCGTCTGCCAAGGCCGATGCCCAATGTCGTAGTACAGAGCATGTAAAATCCAAAACACCAAATATCAGTAAAAAAAGGACTCAAAAATCTAAAATAAAATTGTCGGAGGAGAAGCGTAAACTTGCCAATATGCCATTTACCACACGGAGTGGCAAGGAACGGCTGAGGCCCTGGCCTATGTTCATGGCTAGTGGTTCAGCTTCACATGAGGATGGAAGCACTCAGCCTCTCGCTAGAAAAATGAAAAGACTCAAGCTGGCAAAAGCACCGCAAAGAACTGTGCGTTCTTCGAAATCCCAAATCCACAAGGAGAGTCCAATTGTGTCGGTTGCGATGCCTGACCTTCTTAACACTGGACGTGAAGAGCATGCGCCTTCCACCATTTGCACGCCCCCTGCAAGTGCTGGAAGGAGCACCCGCAGTCCAGTTCCTGATAGTCAGATTGAAGATGTCAGTGTTGAAATACACCAGGATGAGGAGGATATGGGTGTTGCTGGCGCTGGGGAGGAAATTGACAAGGAGGATTCTGATGGTGAGGTGGTTTGTTTAAGTCAGGCACCCGGGGAGACACCTGTTGTCCGTGGGAGGAATATGGCCGTTGACATGCCTGGTGAAAATACCAAAAAAATCAGCTCTTCGGTGTGGAAGTATTTCAACAGAAATGCGGACAACATTTGTCAAGCCGTGTGTTGCCTTTGTCAAGCTGTAATAAGTAGGGGTAAGGACGTTAACCACCTCGGAACATCCTCCCTTATACGTCACCTGCAGCGCATTCATCATAAGTCAGTGACAAGTTCAAAAACTTTGGGCGACAGCGGAAGCAGTCCACTGACCAGTAAATCCCTTCCTCTTGTAACCAAGCTCACGCAAACCACCCCACCAACTCCCTCAGTGTCAATTTCCTCCTTACCCAGGAATGCCAATAGTCCTGCAGGCCATGTCACTGGCAATTCTGACGAGTCCTCTCCTGCCTGGGATTCCTCCGATGCATCCATGCGTGTAACGCCTACTGCTGCTGGCGCTGCTGTTGTTGCTGCTGGGAGTCGATGGTCATCCCAGAGGGGAAGTCGTAAGCCCACTTTTACTACTTCCACCAAGCAATTGACTGTCCAACAGTCCTTTGCGAGGAAGATGAAATATCACAGCAGTCATCCTGTTGCAAAGCGGATAACTGAGGCCTTGACAACTATGTTGGTGTTAGACGTGCGTCCGGTATCCGCCGTTAGTTCACAGGGAACTAGACAATTTCTTGAGGTAGTGTGCCCCCATTACCAAATACCATCTAGGTTCCACTTCTCTAGGCAGGCGATACCAAGAATGTACACGGACGTCAGAAAAAGACTCACCAGTGTCCTAAAAAATGCAGTTGTACCCAATGTCCACTTAACCACGGACATGTGGACAAGTGGAGCAGGGCAGGGTCAGGACTATATGACTGTGACAGCCCACTGGGTAGATGTATGGACTCCCGCCGCAAGAACAGCAGCGGCGGCACCAGTAGCAGCATCTCGCAAACGCCAACCCTTTCCTAGGCAGGCTACGCTTTGTATCACCGGTTTCCAGAATACGCACACAGCTGAAAACCTCTTACGGCAACTGAGGAAGATCATCGCGGAATGGCTTACCCCAATTGGACTCTCCTGTGGATTTGTGGCATCGGACAACGCCAGCAATATTGTGTGTGCATTAAATATGGGCAAATTCCAGCACGTCCCATGTTTTGCACATACCTTGAATTTGGTGGTGCAGAATTTTTAAAAAAACGACAGGGGCGTGCAAGAGATGCTGTCGGTGGCCAGAAGAATTGCGGGACACTTTCGGCGTACAGGCACCACGTACAGAAGACTGGAGCACCACCAAAAACGCCTGAACCTGCCCTGCCATCATCTGAAGCAAGAAGTGGTAACGAGGTAGAATTCAACCCTATATATGCTTCAGAGGTTGGAGGAGCAGCAAAAGGCCATTCAAGCCTATACAATTCAGCACGATATAGGAGGTGGAATGCACCTGTCTCAAGCGCAGTGGAGAATGATTTCAACGTTGTGCAAGGTTCTAGTGCCCTTTGAACTTGCCACACGTGAAGTCAGTTCAGACACTGCCAGCCTGAGTCAGGTCATTCCCCTCATCAGGCTTTTGCAGAAGAAGCTGGAGACATTGAAGGAGGAGCTAACACGGAGCGATTCCGCTAGGCATGTGGGACTTGTGGATGGAGCCCTTAATTCGCTTAACAAGGATTCACGGGTGGTCAATCTGTTGAAATCAGATCACTACATTTTGGCCACCGTGCTCGATCCTAGATTTAAAACCAACCTTGGATCTCTCTTTCCGGCAGACACAAGTCTGCTGGGGTTCAAAGACCTGCTGGTGAGAAAATTGTCAAGTCAAGCGGAACGCGACCTGTCAACATCTCCTCCTTCACATTCTCCCGCAACTGGGGGTGCGAGGAAAAGGCTCAGAATTCCGAGCCCACCCGCTGGCGGTGATGCAGGGCAGTCTGGAGTGACCGCATCCAAGTAGGCACGTCAGACAGTCCGTACTTATACTGGCAGGAAAAAGAGGCAATTTGGAGGCCCTTGCACAAACTGGCTTTATTCTACCTAAGTTGCCCTCCCACAAGTGTGTACTCCGAAAGAGTGTTTAGTGCCGCCGCTCACCTTGTCAGCAATTGGCGTACGAGGTTACTTCCAGAAAATGTGGAGAAGATGATGTTCATTAAAATGAATTATAATCAATTCCTCCGTGGAGACATTGACCAGCAGCAATTGCCTCCACAAAGTACACAGGGAGCTGAGATGGTGGATTCCAGTGGGGACGAATTGATAATCTGTGAGGAGGGGGATGTACACGGTGATATATCGGAGGATGATGATGAGGTGGACATCTTGCCTCTGTAGAGCCAGTTTGTGCAAGGAGAGATTAATTGCTTCTTTTTTGGTGGGGGTCCAAACCAACCCGTCATTTCAGTCACAGTCGTGTGGCAGACCCTGTCACTGAAATGATGGGTTGGTTAAAGTGTGCATGTCCTGTTTATACAACATAAGGGTGGGTGGGAGGGCCCAAGGACAATTCCATCTTGCACCTCTTTTTTCTTTAATTTTTCTTTGCGTCATGTGCTGTTTGGGGAGTATTTTTTGGAAGGGCCATCCTGCGTGACACTGCAGTGCCACTCCTAGATGGGCCAGGTGTTTGTGTCGGCCACTACGGTCGCTTATCTTACTCACACAGCTACCTCATTGCGCCTCTTTTTTTCTTTGCGTCATGTGCTGTTTGGGGAGTGTTTTTTGGAAGGGCCATCCTGCGTGACACTGCAGTGCCACTCCTAGATGGGCCAGGTGTTTGTGTCGGCCACTAGGGTCGCTTATCTTACTCACACAGCTACCTCATTGCGCCTCTTTTTTTCTTTGCGTCATGTGCTGTTTGGGGAGTGTTTTTTGGAAGGGCCATCCTGCGTGACACTGCAGTGCCACTCCTAGATGGGCCAGGTGTTTGTGTCGGCCACTAGGGTCGCTTAGCTTAGTCATCCAGCGACCTCGGTGCAAATTTTAGGACTAAAAATAATATTGTGAGGTGTGAGGTATTCAGAATAGACTGAAAATGAGTGGAAATTATGGTTTTTGAGGTTAATAATACTTTGGGATCAAAATGACCCCCAAATTCTATGATTTAAGCTGTTTTTTAGTGTTTTTTGGAAAAAACACCCGAATCCAAAACACACCCGAATCCGACAAAAAAAATTCGGTGAGGTTTTGCCAAAACGCGGTCGAACCCAAAACACGGCCGCGGAACCGAACCCAAAACCAAAACACAAAACCCGAAAAATTTCAAGTGCACATCTCTAATATTTATGGGATCTTTTTCCCCTATATACTGCAAATTAGCATTTTTTTCTGCAACATGAAAGCAAATATGAATACTATTAAGGTACACAAAGCAGTAAAAGGTGTAGTCCCATTGCGTCTGAGTATGCCCCCCACATTCTCCTACCCACCCGTACTAAGATCTGATCAAAATGTTATCCCACTCCTACTTCTGCCACTAGTTACCTGCTATTGTGTGGTTTTTTTTTCTCTCTTCATTGCTCGCTTCCACCCCACCATGTGTTTTTCCTGTAATGTTTGCATGCAGGGTACATCATACTACTACATAAGCATCAGTTTTCCCATATATGAACTTGGCCCTTGTATGGCTCACCTCCCACAGTGTAACCTTCAAAGTGCGCCCAACATGGCTGCCCCATATGGTACACTTGTGGATGGGATGAAAAATACATGGACCTTGTGGTTTTGTTGGAACCCTACTCTAAACTGTAGGACTCTGAAATCACCCCCATTTTGTGTCATCTCTTCTAGGGGTAGACTATTCCACCCTGGGTAATCCTACGCTGAGCGCCCAAGATGGCTGCTGCACTTGGTACCTGTGAGGGTGGAATACACAACCCTTGGAAGTTATTACCCAAAATGCCTGCACCAATCCTGCGTTATGCTTTCTGTGGGCTTAAGGTTTTTCTTTTATGTCTGTGTTGCTTGTCTATTGTTGTATTACTCAAATCCTCTGTATCATGTGCATTGTTTTTGATGTCTGTAAAGCGCCTTGAGTCCTGTTGGAGAAAGAGCGCAATATAAATAAAATTATTATTATTATTATTATTATTATTATAGTCATGGTTAAACCAACACATGGTAAAACTGTGAAATTTGTATTGATCAAAAATATATGAAACACCCTAGTTGATTTAGGGCTTCAAAATATAATTGAAGGAAACAATAAGTTCTAATGTATGTTTATTAAGTTTGTTATGTTTTCTCTTTTGTCTTGTTTAAAAATAACATTTAAAAAGACAGTTTTGTTGTGAATTCTAAACCCTTCTCCAGTGTGATTTTAGCAACTTGAAATTTAGCAATATGTTTTCTCACTTCAAAAAAAGACTGAAATACTGAAATGAGAAAACACTTTGAATAACAAAAGTAAAATTAGTGTGTTATTTTAATGGCTAAAAACAATTTCATATGGCACCATGTCCTGTATCTGCATTATGCATATACACGCACACACACACATAGAATTATTGCTAATCATTTAGCATTGAAATCTTATTTGTAAACAGACTTGGAAACTGTGGAGAATAGGGACAAATTACTGAAATGCAATTAAATCTATTAATAGAAACATTGTTAGACAATATTATTTTCATTGACATGTGTTATTAAAATGGTTTACCCTGGCAGAGTCTTTACTAATTGCATTATTAATTGTAATCGTTCAAGAGCACATTGGTCTCATGTACAGTAGGATGTAAGTGACGTAATAATGCAGATTCAAACTGCAACCAAACATGATGCATGAACCTAAAACTTGTCATTAAATTGATGATGATTGAAATTTTAGTGTTTTCAAAATAAAATCCTTTCTCAAGGATTGCAATACAAACTTGTTAAATACAAAAAAAGCAGCTGATATATATTAAATCCATAACACAAAATGCTTAGAGCCTCTTATTCTATGCAAATTGGTCAGAGCTGCTAAACCCCACTATGTACTTTGGGGGCCATTCAGACCTGATCGCTGTTGTGCGTTTTGGAAAGTGGGCGATCAGGTTATAACAGCGCAAGTGTATGCACCGCAATGCGCACGCGCGTTGGACAACAAATATGGGTATCGCCAGTCAGCGATGGGATGGACCGAAAAATCCATTCGCACGGGTGTTTGCAAGGTGATTGACAGGAGGAAGCTGTTTATGTGTGGTAACTGACCTTTTACTGGGAGTGTTCGGGAAAATGCAGACGTGCCCAAGCGTTTTCATGGAGGGTGTCTGACGTCAGCTTCGGCCCCGATCAGCCTGTTCTCATCGCACAGTAGAAGTAAGTCCTGGGCTGCGCACAGACTGCACACCCAGAATTTTAGCAGCTCAGCGTACACAAAACATTGCTCACTTGCATGACGCATATACACTCCCCCTGTAGGCGGCGACTATCTGTATGCAGGACAGCAATAAAGCAGCCCAGCTATCAGAGCTGAATGACCTCCCGTCATCATACAGTTGAACAGACATAGGTGTGCACACGGGGGGTGCCTGGTGCGCACAGACACCCCCTAATGTCGGGCACCTCCCGCACGTCACGCCTGATATGATCCGATCATCGCTGTCTGTGTACAGTAGCACACTGATAGCGATGATCGGATAACCTCCTTACAGTCAGTCACCCCCTCCCGCTGCTCCGTCACCATCGGTCAGACTCCGTCTCAGCTGAACTGTCACTCAGCTTCTTCTTCGTGGTTGGGTGGCTGGCCGCACAGCCCAGCCCACCCACTGTAATGGTCCAACTGCCTCGCGGTGTGACGTCAGCACCGCGCTCCGTACCTCCCTTCCTCTCCACCCGCCCTGCGCTGTCTCCCCTGCTCCCACCTGCGCTCAGTTCTACTGGCAGCAGTGGCAGTGAGTGTGTGTGCCCTGCCCTGCCATTTTGGATAGCACACCATGCCAGGACTGTCTGGACAGTGGAGCTGAGCCCCTAGAACCGCTGGAGCCCCTAGAACCGCTGGAGCCCCTAGGACCGCTGGAGCCTGGAGCCCCTAGGACCGCTGGAGCCTGGAGGAGGTCAGGAGGACAGTAGTGGTCTCATCCTGCCTGAGCCCTCAGAATGTGAGTGAAGACAAGACAAGTCTAGAATCACTCACTCACTGTGTCTGTGTGCACCAGGGCAAAGATAGGAGTTCAGGCCAGGCAGGGGGCTGAGGGGGATAATATTATGTCTAAAAAAAATACAGGGTTATTATTTATTATTACTATATATATATATATATATATATATAAAATATATATATATAGTAATAATAAATAATAACCCTGTATTTTATATATAAAATATTATCTGAGCCAAAGCAATCATTACTTTACTGAGTGCACCTTTAGGCTATAGTCTAAAGGTGCACTCAGTAAACTGCTGATTGCTTGGCTCAGGTAATATATATATATATATATATATATATATATATATACTCTCCTTGTGAGTTTGCTGACCCACCAAGTGCACTTTCAATAAATAGCTCACCCGGAGGGGTGGCTTTTATGCATGATACAAGTCTGTGAGTTCCGCCTGTTCGTTGATTTTATATATATATTTATATATATATATATATACTGTATATATAAAAAACACTTATGTGCACTCCAGTCGTGCACCCCCTAATAAAATGTGCTGCGCACGCCTATGTGAGCAGATCATTTACAGGTTGCAGGGGTCCGGGGGATGCCAGGACACTTGTACTTCTTCAAAGCTGGTCACACACCCAGTGGCGCATTTCCCATTAGGCTTGTGAGGAACGTGCCTACGAGTGGCACTTGGATGCTTGTGTTGGTACTGTCAGCCCAAAAAGTACCAGCAACTGCAAAATATATTCCCTGTACTGTACCATATGCTATCTTGGCTGTCCCACTTAGTAAATATGTAAACATAATAAAAAAAAAAAGAAATAAAAATAGCTTTTTTATTATTCTATTAAATTGGCTATTATCAAATAAGGACATATAACCAATTAATAAAAATAAAATTAGTCAGGTGTGGGGGCGGCCATTACTGATGTGCCTAGGGGTGCCCTCAACCCTAAATCCGGCCCTACACACACCTATAGACTATCTTTCTAGCCAGCCAATGAAAATCTGTTGCTGTACAGTATGGTAGCAAACGACTTGACTGCGCCCAAATGCCGGACAAAAACTGTTGTTCAGGCAAATTGATGACTGGTTGGAAAGATAATCTTTAGGTGTGTGGCCAGATTTAGTGTCAGCATGGTCTGTCAGCCATAGGTGTTCTGATGCTTCTAGCTTGGGTAGCACCAACATACCATATACTTTTAGGCATGACAGAGCTTCACCTATGTGAAAAAACACACCCACTAAACATCCACCACAACCACCAAACTTGCATGTGAAATAGTCCTAGGGCTTTCTATCTTAATATATACTAGCAAGGAGCGCACGGATGATCAGAAGCAGCAGCATATTTTCTGCAAATATTGGCAGAATCTATAGATGGTACAGGTGGCAGCAGCGGGCCTAATTCAGATCTGATCACAGCAGTAAATTTGCTAGCTTTGGGCAAAACCATATGCACTGCGGCGGGGGGGGGGGGGGGGGGGGCAGATATAACATGTACAGAGAGACTTAGATTTGGGTGGAGTCGGTTCAAACTGAATTCTAAATTGCAGTGTAAAAATAAAGCAGACAGTATTTACCCTGCAGAGAAACAATATACCCCACCCAAATCTAACTCTCTCTGCCCATGTTATATCTGCCACACCTGCAGTTCACATGGTTTTGCCCATTAGCTAACAAATTTGCTGCTGCGATCAGATCTGAATTAGGCCCAGTGGTGGTCATTCCGAGTTGTTCGCTCGCTAGCAGTATTTAGCAGCCGTGCAAACGCTATGCCGCTTCCCACTGGGAGTGTATTTTAGCTTAGCAGAAGTGCGAACGAAAGGATTGCAGAGCGGCGGCAAAGTTTTTTTGTGCAGTTTTAGAGTAGCTCAATACCTACTCAGCTCTTGCGATCACTTCAGACTGTTCAGTTCCTGTTTTGATGTCACGTACACGCCCTGCATTTGCCCAGCTACGCCTGCGTTTTTTCTGGCATGCCTGCGTTCAGTCAGTTGACACCCAGAAATGCCCTCTTCCTGTCAATCCCTCTGCGGCCAGCAGTGCGACTGAAATTAAGCTTCGCTAGACTTTGTGTGAAACGACATCGTTCGTTGCAATTGTACGTCGTGCGTGCGTAGTGCGCCGCATACGCATGCACAGAAGTGCAGTTTTCTTGCATCATCGCTGCACAGCGAACGAATGCAGCTAGCGATCAACTCGGAATGACCCCCCGTGTGTGATAGAGGTCAGTCCGGATGATAGATAACTTAGCTAGGTCTCTGATTTATTAACAAGGCAGAACAGGTTTCCAAGATGACACAGGGATAATGCAGCAGGTATGTACAACAGGTACACAATGCACATATACAATGGACATACAAGATCCAGCCAGGAATGTATGAGGCAGCACAGGTTGTGTGCGGACAAACTGGAGCACAAACCTATGTGTATACATAAAGTGGTGACAGGGCTACTGGCCTACTGTATGTAATGCCATCTCTCTCTTTGTTATGGAGACTCTCAGGGGCATGTCCGCCTTCTATTTAGGATGGAGCTGAAGACGTGCAGTATGGCAGCACATGTGCAGTAGCGTACAAGGGTCCAGTAAGTCCAAGATACACCTGACTTATACGCATTGCTCTTACATTTTTTTCATGCATACGCTCAGTACAGAGATGTGTACTTATACAAAGAAATCGCACTACACCTAACTTACCTGCTATAGCCTGTCACAAATCGGCACAGAGAGCTGACTTACTGTATAGAGTCCGGCAGCTTAGTCTCCAGATCCGCACTTGTGCCCAGCATTTTGGACCGCTAGTCCAGTCTTCTTCAATCAAGCACATGTTAGTCACAGCTGACTACCCCAGGGGCTGGCGTGCAGCCTTTTTTTGCATATTTAAAGACACAGATGCATGTGACTCTGACATCACCTTCACGCCAAATTTAGCTTTATCTATTTAAGATCACTCTGAGCACTGCACATTGCCAAACCATTAAGTCTTCCAGCCTGCACCAACATTTATTCAGCATTTTATTTATTCCCTGAATGCCAGACACTCGCCTGTTTATGGATTTGTTTACTGCTAGTGACCCTGACCTCAGCCTGCTCTTCGTGTTACAATTTTGCCAGTGACACCCCAGTATGTTTAGTGGTTCTGAAAATGTGGTAATGACACTGACCATATATGCAGAAAGATAGTAAGGAGGCTCCTGTAGTCAGGGCCGTCTTAACGGTAGTGTAGGCCCCTGGGCACAGCAATGCATTGGGCCCCCTACCCATCCTCCAGCGGTAGGGGTGAGGGGTGCTATCAGCGGCAGCTTTGATGTCCCGTGGGTGGTAGGGGGTGTTCTATCTTCCGCTCAGCATGTAGGACCTGGAGCAGTAATTTCTGCTAATTGCTCCTTTACTGCACAGATGGGGCGGGAGGGAGAACACTAAACTGTAGAAGAAGGCATTGGGCTGAATGAAGGGGCCCCGGTACATGACTTCTGGGGTGGTAGGGGGTGTTTAATACACAGGGGAGGGATGGATAGTGGAGTAGGCTTAATATTCATCATTTTCTGGTGGGAGGGCAGCTTGCTTGACTGCAGATATCTCAAGTTCCTGAAAATATATTTCTTTGTTTTGAATGGGATAAAAAACTAGAGATTCCCACCTTTCAGAAGGTTTTGGGGACTTGGGGATCAGAGTTCAGGAGCCAGAGCAATCCTCCAATGAATATATAAAACTGTATACCAGGCGCGTGGAGCTGGAGCAGGGACCAGCTGCTGGAAGGCTGATATCTCTGGTTCTGGGCACAGTAGAGACAAGCTGCCAGTGTCCAGCAAAAGGGTAGAGTCCCAGCTTTTGGATTATACCCTCAGAAAAACTCTAAGTCAGACAGAACCTGAGATATCTGGCTGGGAAGAGCAACTAACAGGCTCGGATGGGGACCACTGCTTTCACGTTGGATATCTCCGGTTCCCCAAGGCCGATTTTCAAAAATCTGGTACCCCTGGAAAGAGGGGACTTTCAGCTATCAGCCTAGGGCCCTTATACTCCTGGGGCCCTTGGGCAAGAGCCCATTGAGCCCATACGGAAAGACGGCCCTGCCTGTAGTCAGTGTATGCTACAAAGCAACCCACCCACCACTACCACTACCACCTTCCATTTTGAGGGTGATAATAGTGGCCTTCAGTGGTACTGGCTTCTCTCAAACATTTTTAAGTATTCCTCCTGCACACAACATGCACCCCCATGCTCGCCAACATGCCCCCTTCACATATTCTCCCCTGCACAACGACAAGCCCTCTCTGCATAACATGAGGCTAACCACAGCCTGTACAACAACATGAGCTCCCCTTGCATATCATGACCCCCTCCACAAAAACATGACCCCTATATAATATAACCACTCTCAACAACAACATAACCCCCCTGCACACCAATATGACACCCTATACTCCTGCTACAACAACATGCCCCACTAATTCATATATGCTCCCTTCCGCACAACAACATGCCCCCCTCCTGCACAAAAACAACATGCCCCCTTGTGCACACCAGTATCCTCCACTGCACACCAGATTAGTCCCTTACATTAATTTTATTAATTATCTGATTTTCCAGGACTGCTGTGAGACGTTGAACTTGGCTGGTACAGGAGCAGCCAACAGCCCTCCCTGCTGTGTGACTGAGGCAGTCACATGAACATATCAGCAGGAAGTCTGCTGATTGGGAACCAAACTCCCTTCTCAGCAGTCTATGAACAACTAGGGAGAACAAAATTATGCACCCCAGATGATGACCCCAGCAGGACCTGGCACCCAGAGCACAAGCTTCACCTGCTCCGCCCACACCTTGCCCTTGCTTATATGTCCTGTCCATTCTCTTGCCTGCTGATTCTGTACCACTCTTGAGTGTTATCAGTCCCAAATAGTCACGTCCAGGACTAGTTAGAGGTGCATGACCTGCGGCCTCCCAGATGTAAAGCTCATAATGGTAAGTTCATTAGCGGGTGTGGTTCAACAGATCTAGCTTCAAAAGATAGACAGTCAATAGGTCAACCCCAAATGATCGACATGAAAAAGGTCGCCAGGGTCAAAAGGTCGACATGAAAATATTCGACACAGAAATGGTCAACACAAGTTTTTTTGGTATGATTTCGTATGTTTCACCATACCTGAGCCAAATTAGTGGAACTGTGTACCCTTGCGGGCTCGCTTGTTCACCAAGCTTCAAGCAAGGTACCATGCTCAGCTATCACTATGTTGGACACAGGTTACTAATCCCAGTCATAGTCCACGTGGATGATAAATGATGAAGTAAAAAAAAAGTGTGTTGACCACATGCGTGTTAAATATTGTCATGTCGACCTTTTGAACATGTCAACCTTTTGAACTTGTCGACCTTAAGCACTGTCTGCCTTTTACCAGTCAACCTATTTACCCTGTCAGCCTTTTGCATGTTGACCATTTGGGGCTGACCTATTGACTGTCTGTCTAATCACTGTAGCATACCTCCCAACATGACCCTCTCCAGGAGGGACAGAATGCTTTGCTCCTGGACTTCCCTCTTAATGTATGATTGCCTGTGGTGAAACACCTTTCTTATCCATTACCTGTTCAACACAGGTGCCAGCAATCATAAATTAAGAGAGAAATCCAGAAGCAGAGCATTCTGTCCCTCCTGGAGAGGGTCGTGTTGGGAGGTATGCTGTAGATCTATCAACCGAATACCAGACTCAGCACCCTGATGCTGCCAGCATAAATTGTGTAATGACAGAATCCACTCCACAGAAATGTGACACAGGGGAAAATGTATAAAACCTTCTAAAGAGTGGATAGGAATACTTGAGGAGAAATTGTCCATAGCAGACAGTCAACTTCTACCTATCATTTTATAGAATGAGCTTAAAAAATGCTAGCGTGAGCTGATTTATTTCTATGGACAACTTCTCCACCTTTACACTTCTCCACTCTTCAGAAGGTTTGAAACCTCTCCCCCGCAGTCACATACCACAATAATGTCAAGTAAGAAGACGCAATGCACAATTATACTTTGCTATCTTGTACAGGTTAAAGCTGCAACAAAAAGCACATGTGGTGCAAATTCTGGACTACATGGAAGTAAGCAGAGATGAACAATGTATCACAGCACAATTTATGATGGTTGTCAAGAGAACAGAAAATAATGGGTTTTTGTCCATCTACTGAAAATGATCCACCGTTACACTTCAACATGACCAATCTATCGGCTAAAAATAAAGAGTCAACAATTACATTTGATTATAGGTATTTAAAATACATAAATATATAGCTATTTCTGAGTGAAATGTATTTTGCATATGGTGCCAATTACATAATCAGCATGTTATTCTTTGCTGAATTTTGTTTCTGTGTAACATTTTTATATTCAAATTTTCTCTTTAACCTACTCATTGTTCATTAATCTGAAAATGAAGGAAACCAACAAACATCTGCAAATTATCAAACTAGAAAACTAGAACACCATGTTCCAGGCACACCTGTTTTATTTACTGGTGTGCCTACAGTAATTTTCATCTCTAATCAGCAGTCATTTATCCTGGGTGGTGCCGAAGCCACAGGCTGCAACTCCTCTGACTGTTTGTCACGGCTGATTGTCTACTGAAACTATGCAAATAAATGCTGTAGAAGTGAGAAAAATACTTGAACAGACAAATAACTCAATAAAGTCAAGCATAATAAGTAGGAGGGCTAGAAAGGGGTGCTTACAATAAAATGCAAGCGAGGGTGCCAAATAATTTTAATAATATAATATATATGTATATATATATGGTTTGCGCTACTTCCAGGCAATGTTTGACTATATGGGGGGAATGGAATGGGATGCGCTTTGGTTAAAAATGCGTTTAAATTAGTTTAACACTAAACGGGCATATTTTGACCATCTCGTAAATGTAATAGGGTGCGAATGCTTTACAGCGCGCATTTTTTTCAGGCTTAATAAAAACTCACAATCAGCAACTCGCACCCAGATGTTTTACAATACGAAAGATAGACCTCAGGCAATGTAATACAATGCAAGTTTGAACCTCACACAAAAAGCCTTAGCAAAAATCGCAAAAAAATTAGACCAGGTTCTGATAAGCGAGTTTGACAGAAGCATGCACAGATCTTTGAGCCAGTACTGGTTGCTAAAATACATGGAAAAAATTGACTAGGGGTTTCACGTATTTTAACAATCTGCACCTGGCTCTTGGATCATTCCTGGTTCCAAAAATACAGAGGAAAAAGACGTAGGTGTCCACCGTATGTTTGGAAGCAGCACCAAACTCCACTAGTTAAGCAGATAATGCCACAGCTGGGGGACACATTTATACATATCCCTGCAGCCGAGGCATTACCACCCCAACTAGTCAGCCCTGGCAAGGGCTCCCTGGGGGAGTGTGGACCTCTCAATAAAGACCCCCCTTCAGTCACCCAAGGGCCATGGCTCAAACCTGGTGCTGTCCCTGGCAATCCTGGGCTGTGAATGCCAGGCTGATAAATGTAAAATGAAGAATAAATAGTCTTTTACCTGTAGAACTACAGGTTCCAGCAACCCTCCCCAACATGCTGGTGCTTGGAGAACCATGTGTACCACCATGCGGGGCACTAAAGGGCACACTGGTACCTGTAGTTCCAGTGGCAGAAAAGGGGTGGAAAATGGAATTGCCCTTGGGCCCTCCAAACCACCCTTATGTTGGATATTAAAAAGGACATGCACAGTTTAACAAATCAAGCACTTCAGCTATAGGGACTGACACTTTTGTAACTGAAGTGCTTGGTTTGTTTGGGTCCCCACAAACCAGTTTTTGGAAGGACTACCTTTGATCACTAGTGAGGAGGTTGATGATGAGAAAGTTGGTGGTGGAGACTGCGCAGGCTAGTCCAAACTGCTGGTACAGTAGCTGATACTGGACTGCTGGTTATTATTTTATAAATTATTATAATTTTGTAAAATAGATTTCATGAACTTGT
This sequence comes from Pseudophryne corroboree, assembly GCF_028390025.1. Classification (NCBI taxonomy): domain Eukaryota; kingdom Metazoa; phylum Chordata; class Amphibia; order Anura; family Myobatrachidae; genus Pseudophryne; species Pseudophryne corroboree. The sequence goes on from NC_086448.1 coordinate 160,334,292, forward strand.
CACAAATGATGTACTTGTAGAGAAGCCTCCTTTGCCTACTTCTACAATTTATACACCATCTGCAAATGTGGTGATGAGCAGAACAAGTAAAGATGGTGATGATGTCATAATAGAAATTGAGGATGCTTGCATGGAAGTGGAACATGATGAGGGGGAAATGTGTGTACTATCTAACGCAAATGAGAATGATGAGATTTATGATGTTGATGATGTTTGTGTAAGACAGCTACCAGTGGCAGCAGTTATTATAAGTTAGTAGAGGCAGGGTTGTTAACCATCTAGACACTGCCTCTACTAACTTAGGCCTCACAGATGGAGAAGATGCCTTCACAAATGTTGTCAGGGTTTGGGTATACATAATCCCACACTCAGGAGGTGGCTTTTTTAGTCTTATGGCCAGGAACTACAATGGCTTTCTTTTTATCATGGGCAATAACTGCTGCCACTGGTAGCTGTCTTACACAAACAACATCATCAACATCATAAATCTCATCATCCTCATTTGCGTTAGATAGTACACACATTTCCCCCTCATCATGTTCCACTTCCACGCAAGCATCCTCAATTTCTATTCTGACATCATCACCATCTTTACTTGTTCTGCTCATCACCACATTTGCAGATGGTGTCTAAATTGTAGAAGTAGGCAAAGGAGGCTTCTCTACAAGTACAGTGTGATTTGTGAATGCACAGTTTGTTCATGAGTCTTAGTGTTCTGTTTTTGGGCACTGATTTGTCGATTTTTGATGTGACACTGCTACCCCATTTTTTTATATTGTGAAAGATTTTTATTTCAGGAGCCCTGTCCTAAATTTTCTGCCCCTTGGACCAGCTTTACTAGATATTGTAGTACTATCATGACTGGCAGTAGCCACAGCCCTAGCACTTGGTTGCTGCTCCTCTATCAAACTGCAATGGCTTTCTTTTTATCAAGGGCAATAACTGCTGCCACTGGTAGCTGTCTGACACAAACAACATCATCAAAATCATAAATCTCATCATCCTCATTAGCGTTAGATAGTACACACATTTCCCCCTCATCATGTTCCACTTCCACACAAGCATTCTCAATTTCTATTATGTCATCATCACCATCTTTACTTGTTCTGCTCATCAGCACATTTGCAGATGGTGTATAAATTGTAGAAGTAGGCAAAGGAGGCTTCTCTACAAGTACAGTGTGATTTGTGAATGCACAGTTTGTTCATGAGTCTTAGTGTTCCATTTTTGGGCACTGATTTGTCAATTTTTGATGTGACACTGCTACCCCATTTTTTTATATTGTGAAAGATTTTTATTTCATGTGCCATTTCCTAAAATTTCTGCCCCTTGGAACAGCTTTACTAGATATTGTAGTACTATCATGACTGGCAGTAGCCACAGCCCTAGCACTTGGTTGCTGCTCCTCTATCAACTGATCATGATCTATATTGATCCAATGCTTATATTTATTAATGCGACACCTACTGGGCTTTATTGAATGCACAAGTTATACAAACCCCCCCAGCTTTTTTTGTTTTTCCACAAATTACAAATTCATATAGACTCAAAGAACTTATATTAACACAGTGGGGCACAGCACCTACTGGACTATATTGAATGCACAAGTTGTACAAACACAACTTTTTTCTTTTGTGTTTTCATAAATGACATAATTCACAATGTAGACTCACTGATTATATTTGTACAAAAAAAAACTTTTTTGTTTAACTGTTTCTACAAATGCCAACTCACAGTGTGGACTCACTGTGCTTATATTTATTAATGCAGTGAGGCACAGCCTGGCCCTGAACACACACAAGTTTTTTTTTATATTTAGTTTTTTTTACACACTGATGCGAATCACTGCGCTTATATAATTATAGTAATGGCAAGCATCAGTGGGCACCAATAAAGGTTTAATGCTGTATTGTGGGCAGTGACAAAAAACATCAGTGTGCACTGTGCACCAGGAGTTAATGCTGCCCCTGTATTAGTAGGACCTCTGGGCTGCAATGCGGGCAGTGACAAAAAAACACCAGAGTGCACTTTGGACCAAGGGTTAATGCTGCCCCTATTTTAGGACCTCTGGGTTGCACCCTGGGCAGTGACAGAATAAACACCAGTGTGAACTTTACACCAAGGGTTCATACTGCCCCTGTATTAGGAGGTCCTGGCAGTGAAAAAAACCCCACCAACAGTGTGCTCTACACCAAGGTGCTACAGTTAAGTTACAGCAGCAATGGGACACACTTTAGCCAAAATGCAATTAATATATAAATACTATAAATAACTATAATAGAGAGCGCAAACATACATAATAATAAAAACTATTTATTATTGTGAACAGCATTAAAATTCAATTAGTATAATCATGTACAACGGAGCTAGAGAGCCATGTGCCAATATAAAGAGACACTAGATCATATCATAACATATATTCATGATGAATTGGGATAAATATATTCATGTGATCCCTTTTTAACTCCTAAAATGGTTGATCCAGTAAAAAAGGGAGAAAAAAGTTCCTTAATATTCAAGACAATTATTATTCAGCTGAATCCCTGTTATTATATGCAGTGCCTGTAGTATAGTAAATTGCCTCATTAGATGGTGCCAGTATTCATGCAGTGGTGCGCAATGATTCTCCAACAATGCAGTGATTTAAACTCCTTTATCAATGTAATGATGACACCCCTCTGCCGTTAATAGGGTAAAATCTCACCATACATGCCGTTCTTAATGCCGTGTCCTATTGCACAAGGACGAAGTGGCTGCAGCGGCGGTGGATGTTTGGTGTTGGTGCCGGGTCCTATCGCACAAGGACCAAACGGCACATGCAAAAGTGGCAGCAAACCAAGCTGGAAATCACAACGGTGAGACGCACCTGGATGGGCACTACAGGTCTTAGATGCAGCTGGGTAGAGATGTCCAGGATATAAAGAGTTATTAGTGCTGCTCCGTAACTCTGCAGCACAGCCCCTTGACGCGTTTCTCCGACGTAGCTCGTGTCGGTTTCTTCAGAAGGTATGTCTGTTACTCAGACTAGTGCAGTATAAAAGAGGTTCCTCAACCAATCAGTACTTAGTACGTTAACACTCTTAAATCACATATTAGAGATTCGACTCAATTTTTGAATATGATCAAAGATGTTAAATGGAAAAATTACTATATGTTCTTAACCTGTGATGTGGAATCATTGTATAGCAATATTCCACACCAATGGGGTTTGGAAGTGATAAAAACTTACCTAGAGTCGGATGATTCTATTGATGGTCCACTTTGTCAATTTATTATTCAAGCTATTCAGTTTATTTTGTCTCACAACTATTTCACTTTTGATGGTCAATTTTTCCTACAGGTCCTCGGTGTGGCGATGGGCGCCAGGTTCGCCCCTAGTTTCGCTAACCTCTATATGGGTCAGCTTGAGGAGTCCCTCATCTGGGGAGGCCCCTATGGGGCGAACCTGGTGCTTTATGGTCGCTACATCGACGACCTGTTCTTCATTTGGGATGGGGATTTACAATCCACTTCTTCCTTTGTAGCACATCTTAATTCTAATAATTATGGTTTACGGTTCACTAGCACTGCGCACATGTCACATATTAGTTTCTTGGATATAGATATCTCCATTAAGGATAACAAGCTTATCACTTCAACATTCCACAAAGATGTGGACACCAATAATTTTTTGAATTATCGAAGTAGTCACTTTCGTCCATGGGTAGATAATATACCGAAAAGCCAATTCTTAAGAGTTCTCCGCAATTGTTCCCAATCAGAACAATTTGAGGTACAAGCGGCGGAACTCACCACTGCTTTTAGAGATCAGGGATATCCAGCCACATTGGTAAAGAAGGCCTTAACAGAAACCCGCTCCAGAGATAGAGGATCATTATTAGTACCCAAACCAGCAAGGGAACAACCGTCTATTAATTTACAACAACCCAGATTTATCTCTAAGTTTAATATGTGCTCAGGAGAATTGCGTAATATAATAAATAAAAATTATCCCATATTAAAAACTGATAGGGTGCTTTCTACTTTTTTGGATGATAAACCATGTGTTACATACAAAAAAGCGTCAAATTTGCAAACCTTTTTGGCCCCAAGTCATTATAAATCACTGGACAGTGATACAACAGATACTAATCTAATGTTTGGAAATAAAAATACTTGGTTACAAAAATGTGGAAAACAAAATGGATGCTATAAATGTAGGAGAAGGAGGTGCATCACATGTCAATTTATTATGGATAAAACTAATTCAATCCATTCACATACTCATGGGACCCAGTTTGAAGTAATGGGCACCATAGATTGTCAAACCAGTTATGTGATTTATGTGATTAATTGCGTGTGTGGGATCCAATATGTGGGTCGTACTACACGGGCATTACGCTTGAGATTTTTAGAACATAAGAATAATATACTGAGGGGAACTAGTCATCATAGTCTAGTTAGACATGTAATGGATAATCACAAAGGAGATATCAAAAATATTAGGATACAGGGTCTAGAACACATTAAGCCCACTATTAGAGGAGGGGATAGATATAATCTCCTCTGTAAACGGGAAGCATTTTGGATATTTGCTTTGGGCACCCTTTTCCCCAATGGTTTGAATGATTGTATTGAAATTAACAATGTTTAATGTTCATATGAACTTAGATTTATATTCATTTCAGGCTGATAGTGGGGTAACCCATTTGATATCAGTATTAAATGTAGAGGTTTATTGTATCAATTTCTATAGTGGTATAATCCCTCTAAGGGTTCTCTATATATATGTTCTCTGGATGATAGAGAGAGATTATTTGTGTATTTTAGAATATTGATCTAGGAATTTGTGTGTCTCATGCCTACATGCTTTGTTGTCTTGGGTCTTTCTTACTTCCATTTGGTAGTGAGAAAGCTATTAATTAATAATTAATATATATGGTATGATGATGTAATGTACTAGGGACTCTTTACACTTAGAGAGATATGAAACCAACCCTATTTATTAAAAACATAAATGAATAATTAAATGAAAAAATAATAAATAATATAAGGCAGCGATGTGGTGGTATTTGAACCCAGGTCTCGTAGTTTGGTTGGCCTGGTATTAGTGTGGTGTGCCACAATAAACACATTTAAATTATAGAGGTTGGAAATATATACCTATCGCAGTGTAAAGATAGTAACTAATGATATGTTTAAAAATTATTCTATTTTCTCCGCGATGTCAGTATTAGATTGTTACTATTAAATTGTATTTTAAAGTATATATAAAAGATTTGTTTATTATTTAATATGTTATTAAACTTGTTCATGTTAGTGAATGCATTAAAAGCATTAGCTAAATACTAAGGTTAACATGAATTGTTTGCTAGAGACCACACCTGTTGAACAGCATTAGATTCACACCTGGTAGCAATTGGGTGTGTAATTGTACTAAGTACTGATTGGTTGAGGAACCTCTTTTATACTGCACTAGTCTGAGTAACAGACATACCTTCTGAAGAAACCGACACGAGCTACGTCGGAGAAACGCGTCAAGGGGCTGTGCTGCGGAGTTACGGAGCCGCACTAATAACTCTTTATATCCAGGACATCTCTACCCAGCTGCATCTAAAACCTGTAGTGCCCATCCAGGTGCATCTCACCGTTGTGATTTCCAGCTTGGTTTGCTGCCACTTTTGCATGTGCCGTTTGGTCCTTGTGCGATAGGACCCGGCACCAACACCAAACATCCACCGCCGCTGCAGCCACTTCGTCCTTGTGCAATAGGACACGGCATTAAGAACGGCATGTATGGTGAGATTTTACCCTATTAACGGCAGAGGGGTGTCATCATTACATTGATAAAGGAGTTTAAATCACTGCATTGTTGGAGAATCATTGCGCACCACTGCATGAATACTGGCACCCTCTAATGAGGCAATTTACTATACTACAGGCACTGCATATAATAACAGGGATTCAGCTGAATAATAATTGTCTTGAATATTAAGGAACTTTTTTCTCCCTTTTTTACTGGATCAACCATCTTAGGAGTTAAAAAGGAATCACATGAATATATTTATCCCAATTAATCATGAATATATGTTATGATATGATCTAGTGTCTCTTTATATTGGCACATGGCTCTCTAGCTCCGTTGTACATGATTATACTAATTGAATTTTAATGCTGTTCACAATAATAAATTGTTTTTATTATTATGTATGTTTGCGCTCTCTATTATAGTTATTTATAGTATTTGTGTATTTAGGTATAACAGAATACCTTTTGAGAGCAGCATTTGTTTATTTATTAATTATTAATAGAGTGGTCTTATATCTAAAGCGCCTGTATTGATTTTCCGTCTAGGATTATCTTTTAATTAATATATAAATGTTCCTTCCTGCACTATAAAAAAAATTAAAAAGAATGTTTTGCTAACTGCCTACATCCATCTACCTCGGCCAGTATATAAAGTAAACTAGGGACATGTGGGTGTACGTAAAACAGTGACTACTAACTTTAGTCTTGCTTCCCTGTGCCAGTTTTATAGTATGTCAGATGGCGCCTGAATATCTGCGGGAAGGACTTCAGGCCCAAATGTATTAAGCTTTAAAAAGAGATAAAAAGTGGAGAAGGATAAAGAGTGACAAATGACCAGCCAATCAGCTTCTGTTATTTTTCAAACACAACCTGTGACATTGCAGTTAGGAAGCTGATTGGATGGTCATTTATCACTCTTTATCTGTCTTCACTTTATCTCTTATTAAAGCTTAATATATTTGGGCCTTATATCAAGTCGGAAAGATGACATTTTGCCTCGTTCCAGAATCCGAGTCTAGCAGGAAAACCCGAGCCACAGCTCAGATTCCCTCAGATCCCAGACGTTCAGGTGGGCTCAGTTCTCAGAGAACTGAGCCCACTCATCTCTAAATATAATAATATAATACTGGAAAAAATAGTAAAACTTTAAAAAATAACATAATGTACTGTAAAGACTTGTTTATGGCATATCAGTCTGATGTATTACTTACCCACTTTTATTTTAAAAAACAGAACAGAACATGTTAATGACATTCAATACAAAGAGATGTCATGAAATAAAGTACAGTAGTATGTCATGTTAATATAATACATTGAACCAGTGATATTATTATTTATTTTACTTATTAGCGAGAACGAGTAAAGCCTCAGTATAGAGAAACCACTAGATATAGTCGTAATACCTAAAAGAACAAGAACCTGACTCTTGTGTTCTTTCTACTGATAAATTAGTATTTGTCATCTGGAGAATGCACTCTTGCCTACTGTACATAGTGGTACAAGCAAAGGCAAATAAAAATATATACTTAAAAATAATTAATTGTTAATTGTTTTGCATATATAATAGAACATAATAGTTTTTTAAACATAATAGTTTTTTAATATAAAAAGACAGTCCTTAAAATGCTTGGTAAAACATCTCTGATAATTATTGTAGAGGTATTTGATAGAAAGCTATACCATTATCTTTGATCAATAATTTATATGAATATTTTTAAAGACGTGTTTAATATTTTATTTTTATCTTATTTTTATTTATTAATTTATGTTTTTATTTCTCAGTGTTTTTAAATATTTCTCCTCTGCGATCTGCATGTTTCACCTATGATAGGCTTCTTCTGGATGGCTGACTAGCTCTGCACAGCATCCAGAAATACTTTACAATCAGTAGGACACCAGAGACTGTTTAAAAATAACTGCTTTGAAGTCCATTCCCAAGGCCCAGGGATACAAAAGAATACATGCTAATGGGGTAAGCCGCCTTCAGTGTACCCACAAGGGATATTATATGTTTGTTCATGTATGTGTTGTATATTTGTTTGTTTATATACCGGTATTAACTATAACAAAATGCTATATACAACAAAATTTAGATTTTTTTAAATTTTTTTTTATCTTCTAAATAAAGATACCTTTATTTTTATAAAGTGTGTTTACATTATTATATATTGTATATTAATTGTTTTGACAATTGCACTAAGCACATTCATTTTATAACGTGCATTGATTATTGCATTAAGCTCCATCAATTACACAAATGCATAAGTTCATGATTGGAACACCATCCTGATTTATAAGCTAGGCACCGCTGAACACAAATTCTTTAACGTATCTGTCCATTCCAGAGTGAGGTTCTGTAGCATGCCCATCATTTGTTCATTGGCAGCAACCAGCTTGTAGAGCTGTAAATAGAAATAGCGCAGTTCTTTATACTTACCTTGCTATATCTTGATATGCATTGGACGGAGTCATTGAGGCAGGTCTTGGTTTCTCCCTGGTGGTTTGAACAGTTTGAGGATAAACCTTCCTGCAACAAAAATGCAATAAATACTAACAATGTCAATGAAATCAATGAAGTGAAAATTGTTGCATGTGTCCTGGTGATAGGGAACCAAGCCCGGCCCCCCAGTCTAGTTTCCACAAGCGTTTCTTTTCTACAATTTCTTTTCTAGAATTTATATTAATCATTGAAACATTTTATTTAGAGCCACATCTGAATTAAACATTTCTTTAGAGTACAGACTATACAACCAACATCTCTATTAAACATAATAGTAAACACAGTAAAGGGGGGTACTCACGGGAGAGATGTGTGCTGAACGATCTTAACACAGACCGCTCAGCACACATCTCTCACCCCGCTCAGCACAGCGCGATGTGCTGAGCGAGGGGGAAAGCCGACGGGGGGCCGCTCACTTCACACAACGGTGAAGTGAGCGATCCGCTAGATTGAGCCTGCATGCAGCTCAATCTAGCATCGGCGATAGCGATGCGCGGGGCCACGCATCGCTATCGCTGGAGGGCATACACACGGCAGATCAGTGCTTAAAATCTAAGCAATCTAGCAAGATTGCTTAGATTTTAAGCACGGATCTCTCCGTGTGTACCCCCCTTTAGTCTCATAGTAGCACTCACTGGCATAACAAGCCCCTCACCACAAGTTCATTTTATCTCGTTTTGAAGGGTACACATTTCCCAAGGCATACCTTCAGTAATACCCCGTTCACACTGCACCAAAAACCCAGTATCGACCCAGTATTTTTCCGGGTCGACACGGGTCGCTGTGCAGTGTGAACAGGTCATTGCTGAATTTTCGGGTCGTCTGACCCGGTAATTCAACCCAGGAATAAAGAGGGGTTATTCCCGGGTTATTACCTGGGTCAGACGCAGTGTAAACTAGTGATGAGCGGATTCGGTTTTACTCGGTTTTACTCGGTTCTCAAAACGGCATCTTATTGGCTCACGGATGTCACGTGTTTTGGATAGCCAATAAGATGCCGTTTTGAGAACCGAGTAAAACCGAGTAAAACCGAGTAAAACCGAACCTCGCTCATCACTAGTGTAAACGGGTTACCCGGATCGATGCGACTCGTAACCTGTTCACAGCATTGGGAGAGGCGGCGCTGGAGATGATCTCATCTCCAGCGTCGCCCCCATACCACCTCTCATTCACATTGCCGTGTCACACCAGGGAAGGACCCGTATTCAGCTCCCGGGTGTGACCTGGCAATGGCAATGTGAACGGGGTATAACATTGCTAATTAACCTATGCACCCTTATGGGGTGCAAGGGAAAATGTGTAATATTACTGGCAGCAAAGTTCAGTCCCATGGAACCATTCTAGAGGCACTCTGCGGGTATTGATTAGAACTGAATGTCCCTGTGACAATTCTGGAGAAATTAGCTGGGTAGAGGGCTCAGTGGTACAGTGTTTTGGGAGCTTTAGACAGGGATACACACAGCTTTTCAGGTAAATTAAACAAATACTGCTTTACTGGCAGCATAATTGACACAGATAATAACAAACAACCTAGCCCAAAAGCAGGATCCTAGTCCACTGCTGACCCCTCATTATACCGGGCATGTCACAAATTCTAACTTTAAAGTCTTAGTCCTGTCTCTCACATGTACAGTAAGGCATCTCTTGGCCTTATCAAAGTCCATCCTACCTCTTGCAGGTTTAGACATGGCCTTAGATGCTAAGCACACTGGCATAAGATCAGTCACAGAGATTTGCAGGTGTAGACACTGGCCTCCTGGCCCCAACTGGTGTCCTGGCAAACCAGGCTTTCAACTGCCACTGCAACCCCACCTGGGCTTTATACACACTTGTCTGCCCTCAAGCACCATAAAGAATCCGTGGCTCACTACTGCCATCTATGCTCATATTGGGGTAAATGTATGAAGCAGCGATAAGGATGGAGAAGTGAGCCAGTGGAGAATTTTCCCATGGTTTTCAATCAGCATTGAAGTAAAATTTATAATATCTATACTATAAAATTATACAGAGCAGCTAATTGGTTGTCATGGGCAACTTCTCCACTGGCTCATTTCTCCACTCTTATCACTGCTTCATACATTTACCCCATTGTCACAGTCCACCATATAGGCAATACAAATTACAAAACAGATATAGACTCTTATTTATTAAGTGAATTCATTTGGAAGAAAAAAATATGTTTAATGGAAACCAAAACTATTGCCACAGTGGCAAAATATATATTTTTTTAATTGATGAATTTTATTTGGTGCAGTCAACATATACTACGTGAAGATAATAATCAATAGAGTTAAATGCTTGATTGATGGTTTAGCTTATTCAATTAGGTCTACTATAATGAGAACAGTGTCTAGGGGACCTTTTTAAACAGATGGTCATCATACTATATGTTTGTTAATTAACAGAGGAAACCCCAAACAGGCAGAAGGATAGCTTGGAGGATAATTAACTTCTGCATTCCACTTTCCCTCCAGCTATTCCTATGGGCAATTATTCCATAACTAATGTGGATATCAATATTAACTAATTTTTGCCTATTCGCTGAAACAGAGGAATAGTCTCAGCAAGATATAGTGTTGCCTGTTAGTATCTCTTTCATCATTTATGTTCATACAGTGGCACTGTTCTTATAAACTTGTACTTGAAATTATACAATACTATCATTTCCATTTCATCAACTAAAGGATTGGCAAAATAATTCAATCAAGGTTATCAGTTATTTTTATTAAGAAGACATAATTTAATCTCAGTATTTTGTAATGGACATTAATAGAGCATATTGTAATATTTATAATACTGAAAGTCTTTACACAGTAAATAGAATATTTTTTTAAACAATGTAGCTCAATTTGTCAAAATGAATGAAATCCTTGGCAATTAAATTTCTTTCATATATTGCGTTATCCACAAATAGTAATCATGAGATTGATTTTTGTGCAATCTTATTGGTTCAAAAGAGCCAGTGAATCATTTGCACAAGTAATGATTAGTAATTTTACTCAGTGCCTTAAGGCTGGTTGCTTGGAAACACCAAGTATTTAAACTGGCTTCTTTCCAATATAGATTATTAGAATTTGTCAAGCAACATATTACACATGAGAATGAACATATCTACTAAAGGGTTCATAGATTTGATGGATAATTAAATACTACTAATACTTTCTTTGATATTTTATATTTTACATTAAATTTCCACTTCCATTTACCTGGTTTTCCTAATGAGCTGATCTTTAGGGACTCAAGTCAACAACATATTATATTACTAAGACCCACAGGAACCAATTACGTTATTTCAGATAGGCTATCTAAAAGAGGCTACAATGCAAATCAGTTATTCAGATATTTAAATTATACCGCACTTTCCTAAGTCATGTGGAATCTGCAACTATACTGGAGATAAAAGGAAAGTAATCATGCTGTTTTTTACATGGCATGGGGATGATGAAGGAACCAATTTCAATGTTCAATTCCTATATCCATTTGTGCCTGTGGTCTGGAACAGCAGTGTGCAACTCCTCTTGTACTAAGAATGCTCCATTTATGCATATGCACTGTAAGAGTTTGACATGCAGTGTAATTTGGATTTCTCTAGCAACATTAGTTTTCCACCCTAAAGGATATACTGTAATTCTGTGCACATCTAATGGATATTGTCATAAGAAACCAGGTACAGTATCATTGTCCTCTTTTTACATGTTGTATCCCAATGGCATATTTATTGCATAAATATGGTAATATTTTCCAGGATCAGTACATTAGAAGAGATCAACGGACAACAAATAGGTGAAGTAAAGTTAATAAAAGTGAACAGGGATGAGACAAAACCGTGAACCAGAGACACACTAATGGTATTATCAGACAAGTGTGTTGGCAAAGAAGGCTCGGTTAGCAAGCCAAGCCAATATACAGGAATCCAGTATCAGAGTAGATAGTAGTCAAGAAGCAAACTGGAAGACAGAAGCTTGTGTTTATTCAATGGTGCACATGTGCAGGTTTACAGAACAATCAACTAGCATTGACTGCTAGATGAAAACTCATTCTAACTGTTAGGGTCAGAGTTTTAATTACAGAGAGGTTAGTTAATAGCATATATACAGAAACTTTCAAGAAATGTCAAGAGCTGAAAACCCATCTTAGACTACAGTCAATATATCCAAATAATTTAGGGCCATTTTTCCCAGCTAGCCTACTAAAGTAATGTAAGTGTCACGAGCTTTAAAGTACTGCTTATACAGCGCAACATATATTGCTGTGAGTGACATTATGAGTCACAAAATGACTTTTAGGTACTTCAGGCTTAGTGGGGCACATCCTAAAAAAACTACTGTATAAGACATGAATATACCCAAGATGTTTTCAGGAACTATCCTCCAATCCAGAGGCTTTCCATTTAATATAAAAATTACAACTATCTTCTTATGTTTGAGAATCTAGTATCTTCTCAACAACTTATTTGTCCTTGGATCTTACCTGGAAGCATAGCAGTAGAAGTAGAGACTGGGGCTACTTTAACTTGACATATATGGGAACTGGAGTGAAAATTACAATGACAATTGACAGACATTGAATGACAGTCTGATGCCGTTTCAAGGACAGGAAGGGGATGGTGATGGGCTCCATTTGGAAAAACAGAGGCGTGTTGCTGCCATTTAAGGAGTGAGAAGAGGCCAGGGATCTCTGTCATAGGACAGAGATTTCCAAGGAAGCAGCAGTGATAGCAAATCCGTCTGCACCTGAATGACCCCCTGTGTGCAGTTTATTCCTGTATTGGACTTGATACAAATTGGCTGAAACTCTTGCCCATGTCAATTTAAATTTCTCATGTAATTCTTGTAATGGTGGTACATTAATAAAACTGCTTCAAGCAGGAAAAGATTGTGGATGATATCAGTAGTTTAAGAAACATACTTTGAACCTTTGTTGCATGTTGAGCTGTGTGTGCAAATTCTGCTGAGGATAAATATTATGGCCAAGTATATTTATTATTATTGATATAGCGCACACATATTCCATAGCCGTAGCGCTTTACAGAGAATATTTGCCCAATCACATCAGTCCCTGCCCAGTGGAGCTTACAATCTATATTCCCTACTACATGTACACCCAAACATTAGGGTTAATTTTTGTTGGGAGCCAATTAACCTACCAGTCAGGGGCGGATTGGGATGGAAAACCAGCCCGGGAAATCTCTGGAAGCAGCCCTAAGGGGGTGGGGTCTGTTGAGGGTTGGAGCCTAAGGGTGTGGACTAAATTACTGATTCCTAGTGTAAATAATAGGTGTCCCAGATTCAAGGGATTTTGTCTGAGGACCAATCACTCTGCCCCATTCCTTACCCTATGTCATGGGTGACAGTGGGACATACGTACGCGGGGAAACAGTGGGACACACGTACGTGGGGAGACAGTGGGACACACGTACACTGGGAGACAGTGGGGCACACATACACAGGGAGATAGTGGGGCACACATACACGGGGAGATAGTGGGGCACACATACACAGGGAGACAGTGGGACACACGTACGTGGGGAGACAGTGGGGCGCACGTACGCGGGGAGACAGTGGGACACATGTATGCAGGGAGACAGTGAGATACATGAACGCGGGGAGACAGTGGGACATATGTATGTGGGGTGGCAGTGGGTCATGTACGCGGTGTGGCAGTGGGTCATGCACACAGTGGGACATATGTACGCGGGGTGGCAGTGGATCATGTACGCAGGGTGGCAGTGGTGATAATGTCGATATTATCTTAAAACATAAAGCTATACCTCTAAATACACTTTTACCATGGAGCCGCTGTGGCCGCTAGACTTAATACACACGCTACGCACTTCGCACGCTATTTGCGTACAGAGTCCCGTACCATGTACGTACTTAGCGTACAAACGCCGTGCTGGGGGTACAAAGTACACACAGCGTGCGCACACACTTTTGATAAACTTTAAACCTTATTAGTAATGCAATGCAGTGATGTTATACCTTAAACCTTACGCAGCGCTGACCTTTTAAAGTACCTGCAGTGCGTACACACCTTATCAATACACTCTTAAACCTTATACAGTTAAATACACTTTAAACCTTAGCAGGGAAATGAGGACACAACACCGATTTGTAGTTAACCGCTGGGTTCAAACGCCACAGTGGATTCTTTGAAAGGGGATAACAATACAAATTATACACTACAAGGCTAACAAGATAAATCTACAACAGAATAATGGCTACAGTCAATGTACATACGTGAGAATATTCGCTTGCGCAACCTGGACCAGTCCCTCGCTCATCAGGTAGATAGCGTTCAGAGTCTTCTGACCGGCCAGGCAACAACAGGCTTTTTATACACAACTTCCATAAACAATACAATGGTTACTGTAATCCCTTTGTTCATTGGACACAGAGATGCATCTTTACATTACAGGAGAGGTCATAGGTTGATTTGAAAAGGTGGGCGATGTCTTTCTCAACTGCTCTTGTGGGTGGTCTCCTCTGGATTCCCACCGCATACATAATATACAGTAAATACAGTTTATATCTATATTCTACTTCTGCACATAACTATATGCAGGAACATGCGATCTTTCTCTAACCAACACCGGAATGTTACCCTTAAAATACCCTACAGCTAGATACTAGACATCACCTTATAACCTTAGTCTGTCCCTTCCTATCATGCAAAGGCGAATCCCTTAGTCCTGGAATCATTTAAACTGTTGATACTTGCTGATGTGGTGCAGGGGGGCTATGTGTACAATGTGCACTATTTGGGTTAAATATGTAATGTTCTGATAACCCTCTATGCGCTCACAAACTCCGCCGTAAATACCCATACCACGCGCAGGATCGCGGGAGAGATCATACGCAAATTACGGATATGTGCACGCACGGTGGAACAAGTGCACGCGCAGCGGGCATGTGTGTGTGGCTAGTACATGATGTATGCATTACAATATTTTAGACTTTGACAGTCCACCCTTTGGCAGTCAACAATAACTGCCACTATCTAAACATTAAACAGAAAAATATACAATACAATATCTACAGATGATTGGATGGTAGGTGTAGGTGGGAAATGTATGACCTAGTGGGATAGTAAAAGCATGTATGTATGAATTCATGTCTGAGGGGCATGTATCATCGTGCCGTATATGTTCTAGATAAGCTTTGAGGTATTGCGAAGTATACATTAAATCCTTCTTATCCCGTATTAAGGGTCTGTAAGTGGGCCAACAAACACTACCGAGCTCTTTTCGGCTTCTTGTTCCAACAAATGGGGTGCACATTTAGTTGATGATACATGGAGGGGGAACATATGTGAGTGCTAATATATGTGGATATCACCTGTCGACTATGTGTGTCACTAACTGAAGGTTGTAGAGATGAAGATAAGACACATATCTAAAATACATTCACATAACATTTTCGTAATCATTCTTGGGTGTAGTTGATGTCTTTTCCGGATCGATGTATCTGGGCAAAGGGGGAGACACAGGAAAAACGGGTGAAAGAAACGGGCCGTGGAATTCATTTGCAATCAAGTCTTATCATAACATTGTTTCTATGGATGGGTCGTAAATCAAATCTGCTGCTGTAACAATGCCCCCGCTCCTTAAACTCATCAAATTTGTGCCGTGTTTGCGCCGCATTAAAATTCGAACACACCTAAATATCAAGCCAATAATTATGACGACTCCCAGGATACAAAGGAGAAACTTTCCTACACTCATAATAACATTTTGAGCCCACTCTCCTAAACCTGAGAACCAATTGCGTGGGTTCAACCATGAGACCCAGCCGGCCAGTTCATTACTCACAGCAGTCAGGGTAAGGTTGTGTCTCCTTCGGAACTCCCACTTCAACTGCAAGATATCGTCCATCTTTTGATCGATGATCTCCGTGGGGTCGTCAGTGCTGTTTGTAATATACGTGCAGCACTTCACACCATATTGAGTTGCCAAAGTGACACAGTACCCACCCGTCACGGCTGTGATATAATTGAGGACCATTCTGTGCTGGATCAGTTCCGTTTTGTAAGCTTGCAACTCCCTACCCGTATACCTGAAGGTGTTGTCATACATCTCAGTGATATTATCTATCAAGTTCGCTAGCGCATGGATGTACTTATAATTTATAATTCCTCTGGCAGTACAGGTGATGTCTAATGCGAGAAGGAATTGAATCCCGGTGTATTCGTGGATCAAATCAGAGGCCACGTACTCAGTCCTATCTATGAGGTGTCTCTTAACGATGTGTTCATAATGAGTATGAGTATAAGGAGCCTGAGCACTGCGGTGAACGTCTTTCATCTTATCATGGGTTATGGTCATGACTTCTGGCAACACTCTTCCAATGTAACACAATCCCTCTGAGTTTGGGGCAAGCCACTTATACGCCTTCCTCCCACATATGAAATAGGCATCATCGGGGAGAACATATGGGACAGAATATGACATTACCATATTACAAACTTTCCAAGTGAAAAACCCATTCCATAACCTCTCATCTGTTCAGTACACGTATCAGGCTGTATGATATGCGCACAGTACCCTGGTGATACTTCTCCAACCCGCATGGTCTTACTTCCTTGAGTATACCTATACCGAAAATACCTTCCACTGTTGGCTATTTGGCGTATAAGTTCAGAGTCTATCGGTATCCTATCAGTTCTGTGTGAAAATGCCATAGTTTGGTTATTCCATGTCACCTCCCAATTTCCTGGTTTTCGGGAATTGGAAATGTTGAAACACACTAAGGACCTATCTACATGGTACTAGTGGAGCTTCAAACTAGGGGGCCTAGAAATATTAAATTTCTTGTCCACCGGTCTCCCACCCCGTAATTCGAGTACCTCATCTATTGCTAAAGGGTACGGTACTAATCCTGACTTGCTCTGACCTTGAGGTACTTGTGAGCACACCCAGCATTCTGTCTGGTTTAAGACCTTACCCACTAGTGAGTGGTAATCACTCAATGGATGACGGTCCATGTTGATATTAAGGCTGGACTGACATCTCTGGATGCACCCATCCTCAACTATGTTCTCACAATTCCTACAAATGCAATTTTCCTCAGCCAATAACCCTTCACAGTGCCTCCTAGTTTCCTGACTACCAGATCGTTTTCTGATACTCGCCGTTGCTCGATTTATGTGTTGCTCTTGGAATTCTATGTGTGTTATATCTCTACTGGGACTATCCCAGCCCTCAATCCAGTGTCTTGTCCATTCTAAGTTCATAGGGAACCCGGTATTTTTGAGATAATTTCCTCTACCTGTGACGGACATGCTTCTAAAACAGTGAAATGCAACATTAGTCTTCCTGGGTATCTTAACATATTTTGTGCTTCCTGGGTGGGAGCACTCTATGGGGGTCATTCCGAGTTGTTCGCTCGCAAGCTGCTTTTAGCAGCTTTGCACACGCTAAGCCGCCACCTACTGGGAGTGAATCTTAGCTTATCAAAATTGCGAACGAAAGATTCGCAATATTGCGAAAAGACTTCTCTGTGCAGTTTCTGAGTAGCTCGAGACTTACTCTGCCAGTGTGATCAGTTCAGTGCTTGTCGTTCCTGGTTTGACGTCACAAACACACCCAGCGTCCGCCCAGACACTCCTCCGTTTCTCCAGCCACTCCCGCGTTTTTCCCAGAAACTGTAGCGTTTTTTCACACACTCCCATAAAACGGCCAGTTTCCGCCCAGAAACACCCACTTCCTGTCAATCACATTACGATCACCAGAACGAAGAAAAAACCTCGTAATGCCATGAGTAAATTTCCTAACTGCATAGCAAATTTACATGGCGCAGTCGCAGTGCAAACATTGTGCATGCGCAATAAGCAGAAAATCGCTGCGATGCGAAGAAATTTACCGAGCAAACAACTCGGAATGACCCCCTATATGTATACCATCTCTAACAAAACTCCTGTTAAATTACTTAGAGGTCACTTCTGCTAGAGAGAAAGAGAAGCAGAAGTTTTAGAAGCCTCCTCCTAATCTCCGTAAATTCTGTCAAAAGGGTAAGGTTGCATTTATTCTGTTCTTCCCATTAACCAAATCTGTGTTTTTCTATACTGTATCATGATTCCTTACTATATGTCCCTTGATCCCGTCTATGTGTTTAATAACGTGGCTTATTTTCTTGTCTAGGGGGTCTGAATTTTTGTGTGCTGTTACAATTGCTGGCATAATGCCCTTCCCTTTTACACAGATAACATATTCTCGGTCTTTTGTTACTACTAGGGTTTTGTGGTTTGGGCTGATGAGACTTTGGTGTATGAGCCTGTATACTTTCAATCCTCAGCCTCTCCTCTTGCAGTTTTCTACGCCTAGCAATTTTCCTATGGTGTTCAATTGCGCACTCTCTAAGGCAAGCTACTGTGACCCCTCTCCAATTAGGCAAAGATGTTTGTACTTTGTCCCTCACTGTCTGATCGAGTCCGTCCATTAGCACAGACACAGCTACCTTTCTGTAATTTTCATCGTTCCCTGCATCTAATACCCCCATGTATCTATCCATTTCCTGCAGTGCTCGGTGGAAATATTCAGATGTCATTTCATTTTCCCTCTGTTTTATGGAGAAAATTCTTCTCCACTCAGTGGGGAAACACAACTCTAGTTGCCTATTAATTCGTTCTATATTTTCCTGATTGTTTCTGTCAGTCATAGCACTATCCGACTCTAGCCTACAATCAGTGATGAATTTTTGGGTGTTAATATTAGGCGGTAGGCATGTTTTAAAAAATGTCCGCCAATGTTGGTTTGTTGGTTCATACACATTACCCAGATCTCTGATAAATTTCTGACATCTGGCTAAATGCTTCCGAGGGTCGGGGAATTCTGAAATGATTGATCGCAGCTCATCTCTGTGCCACGGGCAATACATTGCATTATTCTCGGTGAGGACTACTTCCTGACTATCTGTTCCCCCATTGGGAGTTACCATTTCCAAGACAGGGTGTAATCCTACCATTCCGTTCCTAATTTGTTTACTGTGTGGTGTTGTTGTTTCTGTGCAATGAACTGTCTCATACTTACCGGTAGCTGTGACCTCACCAGTTCTTTCATTGGGGAATACTGTTACTGCTATACCTGGCTGGACAGGTCCCACCTGAGTTTCCTGCAACATGACTGCTTGGAGGAGAGCGCCGATTTGGCTGAATCCTTCATCTCCCTGTGACCTAAAACCTTGGAGAGACTTCAAAACCGGATACATTTTGCAAAAGTTAGGGTTAATACATTGCTCTTTCATACAATTTCTGTAATTTACGGATGTATCATTGAATGTAGCCTTCTGTTCCCCTTCGACCTGTGTCGACAATGGTGTGTTTGTGTTCTCATCCCCGCTCGGTTTGGAACCGGCTGTATATGTTAATTTCTCTTGCATATCGCTCTCTTGCTGCCATAAATTTAAACAGTTTGTGTGTCTGACCCTTTGACTTTGGGATTTTATCAGACATATCCTAACCCTTAAATTCTGCAATACCTCTGGTTCAAAACTGCCTACCTTAGGGAATGGTTCCCTATCTTCCGCAGTCATATGTTCCCATTCATTGCACAAAATTTCAGTGTGTGATCCATGCTTCTCACACATTATGTACCTCGCTGACCCCCTGGGCCACGAAATGTCAACCTGAACCCTGGTTGAACGTCCCTTACTTGAGCAACTGGCCCCCATATTTAGCAGGTATTGCCTTCTCAGCTAATCCTACAAAAAACCAAAATACTCAATATAAGGCAACGGTGAAAGTTCAACGAGTGCTTTCACCCACTCACCGCCAACGTTGGCAAATACTACCAAATACTGTCGTCAGCGAAGGTAGTACCCAACCTAGGGCCCCTATGTAACCTCTATTCACTGGAAGTATATGGGAGTGACTTACCCTTTCCAGTAAATATTGGTTGTTGGAGATTTCCTGAGTGAGACCAGCGAAACTCCCTTAAAATAATTTTTTTTTTACACAAATCATGCTTGCGTATGCTATATCCAGCGCTAATGATCCCGCGATTTTACGCAAAGCTCGTAAAAGGGTATCACGTTGCGCTAAGTATTGCACCCACGAACGCGCGGTCGAATCGCACAGCGTATAGGTAACTGTTACTTATTCGCCGTACGACCAATGGAATCGATTTTTCAGGCTGCGAAACCTCAGCCAGAGCGTATAAAAATGGGCCTATATGGGTTTCTTCGCTAACCCCCTGGGCTGCGGTATCTAAACAAAAACCTCGCTGACCTTTGGTCTGCGGTACTCTAAACCTCGCTGACCTTTGGTCTGCGGTATCGGCTACCTTGCTCCTTTGTACTTCAATCTATGTTAACGTGAGCAAGCTATTCTCACGCCACCAAGTCTCCACTCACCTGGTGTGGTCTCCTGCGGGATCCCGAATTCCCTGGGTCCACAAAACCTTTATTGTTTGCACACTCACGTTCGTTCACTCAAATACACTTTGGTTTTTTTCTGTACAGAAAATTAACTTTCATTCAGATAAACAGCCTTAGTAC
This sequence comes from Pseudophryne corroboree, assembly GCF_028390025.1. Taxonomy (NCBI): domain Eukaryota; kingdom Metazoa; phylum Chordata; class Amphibia; order Anura; family Myobatrachidae; genus Pseudophryne; species Pseudophryne corroboree. The sequence goes on from NC_086448.1 coordinate 160,355,070, forward strand.
CAGAGGTAATACAGTAAAAAAGGTTTTATTTAAACTAAATCTTGGAAACTGAGCAATTTGTGCTATTGTCGCGTGGCTACCGTCCCGCGCCTAAACTAAACAATGCTATTGTGTAATTTGTACTTAGCGGCCGTACCCTTACGCACGTTGCGTAAACACGCGACCGTGCGTATGTCTTTACGTTGCGTACGCCGTCCCGTACTCTGTCCGAGACACGTCTGCAAAGACCATACGTCAGCAGTAGTACAAATCCCACACTTCTATAAATGTAAGCGATATTACCTATAATCGTTTACTTAACACAACACAGTATCTTTCTGTATAAACCTGTTTAACTAGGCCAGACTGTATTTGTGTTTTACGTTTTACTTCCTTAATATTTTAGTCTATGTTTTAACTAAATAGCAACAAATTTCTCAGCACAGGTCAAAATTAATCAAATAATCACTACTTATGGCAATAATGCGAGCAGGTATACAAAGTACAAAGTACAGGTGTATGCTTGTGTTGTGTGCGCATTTGGCGCCAAAATAGAAATTCACAGATTTTTAAAATAGCTTTGCTTATTTACTTTACGGGTCCCACCAGCATCCCTACAAACCATGCAGAGCAGACGTCATCTAATCAGCAATAAATTTAGGGTTTCCAGTGTATCCACCAACCAGAAGAAGGCTTACGTGGGATACCTTTCCGCCCTTTGGTGATAGATAAAGTCTGCTTAAACCTGCTAGGCTGCGATTATGAGGAAAAACCGGACATTGCCCCAATTGATAATGTCGATATTATCTTAAAACATAAAGCTATACCTCTAAATACACTTTTACAATGGAGCCGCTGTGGCCGCTAGACTTAATACACACGCTACGCACTTCGCACACTATTTGCGAACAGAGTCCCGTACCGTGTACACACTTAGCGTACAAATCCCGCTCTGGGGGTACAAAGTACACACAGCGCGCGCACACACTTTTGATAAACTTTAAACCTTATTAGTAATGCAATGCAGTGATGTTATACCTTAAACCTTACGCAGCGCTGACCTTTTAAAGTACCTGCAGTGCGTACACACCTTATCAATACACTCTTAAACCTTTTACAGTTAAATACACTTTAAACCTTAGCAGGGAAATGACACATCACCGATTTGTAGTTAACCGCTGGGTTCTAACGCCACAGTGGATTATTTGAAAGGGGATAACAATACAAAGTATACACTACAAGGCTAACAAGATAAATCTACAACAGAATAATGGCTACAGTCAATGTACATACGTGAGAATATTCGCTTGCGCAACCTGGACCAGTCCTCCGCTCATCAGGTAGATAGTGTTCAGAGTCTTCTGACCGGCCAGGCAACAACAAGCTTTTTATACACAACTTCCATAAACAATACAATGGTTACTGTAATCCCTTTGTTCATTGGACACAGAGATGCATCTTTACATTACAGGAGAGGTCATAGGTTGATTTGAGAAGTGGGCGATGTCTTTCTCAACTGCTCTTGTGGGTGGTCTCCTCTGGATTCCTGCCGCATACATAATATACAGTAAATACAGTTTATATCTATATTCTACTTCTGCACATAACTATACGCAGGAACATGCGATCTTTCTCTAACCAACACCGGAATGTTACCCTTAAAATACCCTGCGCTGGATACTAGACCTCACCTTATAACCTTAGTCTGTCCCTTCCTATCATGCAAAGGTGAATCCCTTAGTCCTGGAATCATTTAAACTGTTGATACTTGCTGATGTGGTGCAGGGGGGCTATGTGTACAATGTGCACTATTTGGGTTAAATATGTAATGTTCTGATAACCCTCTATGCGCTCACAAACTCCGCCATAAATACCCATACCACGCGCAGGATCGCGGGAGCGATCATACGCAAATTGCGGATATGTGCACGCACGGCGGAACAAGTGTACGCGCAGCGGGCATGTGTGTGTGGTTAGTACATGATGTATGCATTACAATATTTTTCGACTTTGACAGTGTGTCATCTACATGGGGTGGCAGTGGGTCATGCACACAGTGGGACATATGTATGTGGGGTGGCAGTGGGTCATGCACAAGGGTGACAGTGGATTATGCACAGTGTCTGCCAGTTCTGCCAGTCACCATATTACTGTGCCCCAACCCCTGCTGGTCCTCTCAATCCATGATTAGGCACTGACCTGAAAGTCCTTTTTAAAGTGTAAGCGGCTGTCTCCCCATCAGCATCCAGTCCTGCGGCTCCCAAGACTATGTGAGTCAGCTCTCTAGGAGGCTGCCAGTGACTGCTGTTTTGCTGGCTGTGCAGGGGTCCTATTTAGAACCAAGCACACCGCTAGCTTATCCTGTATAGCAGTGGGTGTCCAGCACAACTTTCGGTAACCGGCGGCATCTGCGCACGGTGGGTGGTCTGGGGAACCAGCCATGCTGCTTTAAACTCCGGATAGCTCCGCCCCCTTCTTTACTACAGCCAGCATGGCCAGTGTGATACACTGAGCTAGCCCTGGCTTTTATGCAGCCTGGCAGCCAGCCCAGGACACCAAGAGGGGAAGGGAAGGTTGGCACATCAGAGCTGGCCAAGGGGGAAGTGATCCGGCATCCCAGTGTACCAATCTGCCCATGCTGACTACAGTAGGTAATTATTTATTTCAGTTTTGTGTTTGGTACTGAAATTTGAACCCCTGTGTATTTACTGACAAAACCTTAACAGTCAATGGTTTTTAAGGCGCCCATAATTTTATTGCGATTGACATAAACACTTCTTTAAGCTAGCTTACCACTAAAATAACGACACACTAAAATAACGACACGGACACGGTTAGCTGTATTTAAATGTCAGACGATATTTATTGATCACTGACCTGTTCTTTAAACTATAATTGTAATTGAATTGATTTTATATTGGAGGACGGCAAAGGAAAAGTCGCTACCAGACACCAGCTCCAGTCATTTAGATTTAAACACAAAAACTGAGGAGGGGACTAAACCACAACACCGCCTCCTCCCTGCATAACCCGCATTGTGCAGGACTCACCACTCTTATCTCTGGCAAACGTTCGGTTCCCACAGGGGAACGTCTAAATGTCCAACCGCAAGGAAAGGACACACCTGCCGTCCTTCTAAAGAGGGTGCCCCACAATGACCACTTATGCCCATCTGACCGCTGGTTGGTAGCGACTTCCCGCCACAAAGGTTTAACAAAAACCCCCGCCATCCAAACAAAAAAACAAGGAAAACAAAAAATCCCCAATGGAGAGGACCAAAACCCCACCTATGAAATCCTGAAATTCCAGCCGGAGAGAGACGAACCCCATCCACCTTGTAGAACTGCCGATTACGCAGCACAAGCCAAGGATGACAAACATACCGCTCCACCTAAAGCCGCAACCAACAACGAAAAACCCAAACCGCCCTGGTACTAAAAACATCAGCCATCCTACGTGCCATGGGAAACCCTGCCGCCCAAAAAGTAAGAACGGCCAACCAGCCACACCTGTTCCCCAAAATCATCGAAGGCTGCAAAAGAAAAACATACTAACAGCAGACACCGAAATACATGACATAGCAAAACACATTGACAGAAAACAGGAATAACCCAAGTGAAGGAGAAAAATTAAAAACCTCCCGTGGACCTCATAAGTGCCAATCGTAATCAAGCCCCCTCGGAGGAAAATATTAAAAATTCACTTCACACCCTCGATTCCTGAACGCTACCCGTTCAAAAACCGACGGGGGTAAACCAAGTTTTTGGGTTAGAGCAACAGGCGCAACTAAACTGTATCCAAAAGCACGCTGAAAAGCTGCCGTGGAGGACCCTGTGGCTGCCGCATGGTAGACCACCCCAATCCGCAAGGCATAGGACCTAAGAAGTATACCTCCAATGGCCCATCTCCTGAACAGCTGCCGTGGAGGACCCTGTGGCTGCTGCATGGTAGCCACCCCAATCCGCAAGGAATAGGACCTAAGAAGTAAAACCCCAACGTCCCAGCTCCTGAAAGCTGTCGTGGAGGACCCTGTGGCCGCCGCATGGTAGCCACCCCAAACCGCAAGGAATAGGACCTAAGAAGTAAACCTCCAACGGCCCAGTTCCTGAATAGCTGCCGCGGAGGAACCTGTGACTGCCGCATGGTAGCCTCCCCAAGCTGCAAGGAATAGGACCTAGAAGAAGTATACCCCCAACTACCCAGATCCTGAACAGATGCCGCGGAGGACCCTGCGGCTGCCACATGGTAGCCACCCCCATCCGTAAGGAATAGGACCTAAGAAGTATACCTCCAACGGCCCTGCTCCTGACTAGCTGCCGTGGAAGACCCCGTGGCTGCCGCATGGTAGCCTCCCCAATCCGCAAGGAATAGGACCTATAAGAAGTATACCTCCAACTCCCCAGCTCCTGAACAGCTGCCGTGGAGGACCCCGTGGCTGCCGCATGGTAGCCACCCCAATCCGCAAGGAATAATACCTAAGAAGTATACCTCCAACGGCCCAGCCCCTGAACAGCTATCGTGGAGGACCCCGTGACTGCCGCATGGTCAGCTGCCCCCATCCGCAAGGAATGGGTACCGAACAAAAACACAGCGGCAAACTGGAAATTAGTGAGAGGACCAGCGAGCGCCTGAATCAGCAACTGGTCGCCCCCCGGAGGCCCATATATACTCATGCGCCAGGCGCAGCGGGCAGACACCCACATCCTCCTGGGCCTCCAAGGACACCCAGCGACCCCCAGCTGCTTTACCCGACTTGGATCACACCATCCTGCAGAGCAACCGACCATCCTGCAACACGCGTTACAGAAAAGGCCCCGGAATCCCGAAATGCCTCGCTGCTCGCCACCACTCGCTGACCCTCAAAACCCAGAAGAAAGCCAAAGCAAAGGCTAATCTAAAAAGGGGGGGGAGCACCTCCAACACCGACTCGGCGCAAGAGGCAGCACACCCAGCAACTCCGCCAAAAGTAGCAACGTAGCAGGCCTACGGGTATCCGCAGGCGCGGTGCGCACCCAAACCCAAACCTTAAGCGCTTACGAAAGGAGGCGAAAGACCTGGCGGAGGCCGTCAGCCTGCGCAGCCAAGAACGGAAGGGAATGCCCGCAAGGGCAGAAGACCTGGCCATCATGGACCTACCGCACAGATCATGCACCCACACAAAAGCCAACAAACCGTCTACCAGGGACGCACCCACTGTATCAAATCTACTGAAAAACACTGTGCCGCAGCAGACGCCCTAAGCGAGGAAGTAGTAAACGCATGCCGAGCCAGAGCAGTCAACCCGACTGGACAATCCGCCAACCGAAGGCGGGCACGGGAAAACCTTCTGACGCTACCCCCGGAACCAGCTCACGGAAATCAAACTGAAAACGAGACCAGCATCCGCCATCCCGTCGCGAATCCGGGGGCGTGAGGGGCCCCGAAAGCAATACTGCTCCGCAAGCAGACAAGCAGAAGCGCCATCATCGCAAAACCTGGGGGGAAGAAGAGAGCCGATTGTCTATAGTGTGAACCACTCCCAGGCCGGACCACATACGCGAACCAAACGCAGCGTCCCATAAAAGACTGACACCCACCCTGCACCCAGCCTAGGAATGGGGCCAGCAAAAGAAACCCCCAAGAGGACGAGACAAATGTTGGATAAGGTGGAACTCGCCCTGAGTGCTCTTGGGCACCAACCCTACAGGGGAGATGCACAAATCGGGCAGAGGCGACAACAGCGTAGGGCCCAAACACGCGCCCCCAAGCCTATCACTGCGTCCACCGTTAGCCAGGCCTGATGCGGGAAAGCACGGGCTGACCGCCAACGCCGGCGCGCCACCACAGGCACGAATCCGAAACGGACAGGCGCAAACATGATGGAAACTAACTAACGGAAATGCGTGACCGACCCATCGGGGTACGGACCGAAGCCGAAAAACGAAACAGGGGATGGGGCGCACTACACATCCAGCGCCCCCCCGCAGTAGCGGAGGGTAACCCACTCGTGGCTGGGGTGCGGTCCTAGGACAGGTGACCGGCCCCGCACATGGGCGATGAAAAAAAAAAAAAAGAAAGAAACGACACTGGACGCCTCCGGATCACTCGAGCGCGAAACAGAAGCGCCAACTGCGAGGGGTCCCCTGCCCGGGACCCCACCGGGCGGTCTGACCTGCTGTGTGACTTCAAGTGAGCATGGCGTTACCATCCTGATGACGCCGGACTGCACGTCGCAATATACCAAACAGAAACCTTGGAAGCAGTGCAGCCTCCGCGCCAAACAACACTGCACAATGTGGGGATATTCGGCCGACCGCGACCTGGTGTAAACAGGCCGTAAAAACCAAAACCCGTAACCCACCGACGGAAATTCCGGAACCCGAAGCCCCCCGCCTGCCTACTCCCAGAACCGCAGGGTGCGGAGGAAACAGCAGCCGTCGGCGCCCCGACGTTCCAAGAATCCTACGCCACGCTCCGCGCAAGATCCTAGCCACTGACGCGGGCACCTAGGAGAACCAGAGGAAACACTAAGAGGGTAAATACTGTAAAAATAGAAGTAAAAACAGCATGCTCACCGGTGCCTGGAGGGTCTGGAACACCATCAACTGCTCCCACCGCCATCGACCCTGGCGGAGCGTCGTCCGCTGTTGCTGTATCCGACCTCGGCTTCCGGGTCCTCCGCGAGGAAACCACCGACTCCCCCGGACTCGCACACACCTGTGCAGACAACAGAGAAGGGACAATAAGCGCAGGAAGCGCCCGCGCACCAACAACAGAAACAGGACCAACGGAGTAGACCGGAAGGGCAAAACCGGGCATGTGCGGCCGTAGCCGCGTGGCAAATCCCGGGATACGAACCCGGAAAAGCCGTTGCAGGCCTGTTGAAATACCATGATGGATGGATGCGGGGGGGGCAAGAGACAGACCCGGTCGCCACGTCCCGGAGGACACTGGAAATGACTGTACAATGGAAAAAAGGGGGGGAGGGTCGCATTCCGGGGAAACCCAGCGGGAATTGCCCCCCGTCAAGCCTGACCGGCGCAGAAAGCAGGGAAGGAGGGCCAGGCAAGGGCAGGAGGCTGCCAGGGAGGACTGTGCGACCTCATGCGCAATATATGTATTTGTGGCCTTTGCATTGCCCTTCCAGGTGCTCGTACTAAAATGAACAGTAAATGAAATAAATATAATAGTCCTAATAAAAAATTTAATTTCAATATACTGTAGCTGCATGGTGTATTGTGCCTGTGGCAGCACAAAATTTCCCTCCTCAACGAACCGAACCCCAGCAAACCGTATCACCTTGTGCCAATACAGCAATTCTGCAATGGCATGGGTGAAAACACAAACCACAAAGGTCTGCTGTATTAGCACCTAAATATTTTCCTCATACACCTTAATGGTAATAAAAATAGGTATCAAGTGGTCTTTTATATATAAAAAACAAAGAAAAAATAATAATTTTTAAAACACCATATGTATATATGGGGGAGCTGAAACCCTCCCCCAGGGACACCCTACCAGGAAAGGTCGGGAGTGGTTGCCGCCTGCGCACCCTCCCGGCCTCCACACGCTGCCGCCCGTCTCCCCCCGCAGCCACCCCAGGGGCCGCCAGGCACCACGCGGGCGCCGTAGCCGCCAGCCGTAGCGGCAAGGAGGAGAGAGTCGCGCTCAGAGACGCCAGCCGGGAGGAGAGGGGAACTGCAGCGTCGCGGGCGCCAGGTACACCCGCGTCCGCGTGCCGTCCAACGCCTGCTGCCGCCATGGCAGGGGCACCTGTCCCACCCTCCAACCGACAAGACGGAGGAGAGGCGTGGACGGCAGTATAGCGCCCCCGCCGTGACCCGCCGCCCAGAGCGGGACAGAGGCAGGGGAGACCACAGCCCGGCCGGTGCAAGCGACGGCCGCAGCCAAACGCCAGGAGCGGGGGGGGGGTGGGGGGCTAGACCAGCGGGGACGCGCATGATAGACAGCAAAAGCAGCACCACTAAGGGACCCCAGGGGAATTATAACAGACAAATGACGGGGAAACCGATCCATAAACAAAGAATAAAAGCAAGCCACATGAAAACAGAACAGCATAACATACAGTATGTGTACTCAGCCTTCCTGGGCCATTCCAAAATGGCAAGAGGAAGTCTGAGGCACATGACTGGGATTATATATTGTCCTAAACCCACGCCCCCTAAACCTTGATGGACAGCCCAACAATCCTATAGGAAAAATCACCACCGAACCAGAAAACTACCTAGCAACTGCTTAGTCATAGACAACCAATCACAAAAAATTGGGCTCTTATATGGCCTCAGGCTTATGCAGCCTTCAGCTAATCTAAACAGTTGAAAGATGCACAGTTACCAATGGCAACAGCTGTCATGATGATTCGAGAAATCAGAGCAGAGAAATTGATTGTGCATAAGAGGTACAGAAACAGGAACGAAGGCATGCACAAGAAAAGGGTTGCTTGAACGGTGAAGGTCAAAAATCCTATTTTGTGCCACAGCCACTTGCTGTATTCTTTCAATTTAAATCAGTGTTGTCAGAGAGCAAAGACCCATCTAAACTGGATTTCTCTATGAGCATACTGTAACTCAACAGTGGTTTGAAGATGTGGAGAAATATTGGGCTATGGATAATTTTGCCACCCTTACAGAGGAAGATCAAGTGTGGCCTGTTGCTGCAGTGCTGCAGCCATTATTTTCCGACCGTCTGACATCAGACATGAACAAGCCAAGTCATTGCAAAGACAATAGACCCAGGAGATTTTTGCACTAAAAACTGGAATTTGTAAGGTCTGAGGGGGCCATTCCGGCCCGATCGCACGCTGGATTTATCCGCAGCGGTGCGATGGGGTCAGAACTGCGCAGTGCACCGGTGCATGCCAGAGGGCCGAAGGCCGTCGTTGCCTAGAGATCGCCTCTGCCTGACTGACAGGCAGAGGCGGTCACTGGGCGGAAAAGGGCTGGATGGTGGCGTTAAGCTGCCGTTTAGGGGCCACGGTCCGGCCAACGCAGGTGTGGCTGAACCATTGGGGGGGAGGGCCACGGTGGCTGCGTGATGTCACACGCAGCCGCTGCGACCTGGGTAGCAAAGAGGTTCTACTGAAGTGCAAAATCATCACCGCTGTGCTCTTCTGCGGGGGGGGGGGGGGGAGGCACTGACATGTGGGGCGGACTAGCCCTGTGTTGGGCGTCCCCCCGCATGTGTGTGTGCCTGGTCGTAGCTGTGCTAAATTTAGCACATCTACGATCAACTCGGAATGACCCCCTATATGGACTGTTGCTGACTTGGAATATGCTGATAAACAAGCCTATAACTTACATGGTGTGCAAGTCACTACAGAGACAGCACTGATGGGACCAGGATGGCAGGGATTCAAATACTAAATGTACGTTGAAGCCGTGAAACAGTTGAACACTCATTCCAGCAAGCTCAAGCCAAAAGGATTACCCGTATCAAGACTATGGTTAACATTACAGAAAAATATTGAGTTTGCCAGCAGCTGAAAATGTGGACTGTCTATATTACCTGATCCTAACAAAGGTTTTGTGAACTTTAAAATGACAGCTGCACAAGTATGACGATTTGAATTCATTGTTTGCTAAGAAGATGGAGAAAGAGTGCTATATTGGACAGCTTCCACACAATTGCAATTTCTCAGCTGACTTTAGGCAAGATGGTGGCACCTTTGCTGCACCGGACAGCAGCTACAGCAGAATCATGACATGACTGGCAGTATGACTGGTGTAATGATTAGCATTACTGCTTCACAGAACTTAGGTCGTGAGTTCGATTCTCATCACGGCCCTAACTGTGTTTTGTTTATTTTGTATAATGTACTTGTTTTGGGGGGCGGCACTTGGATGCTTTTGTTGGTACTGTCTGCTTAAATTTACCAGTAACTATAAAATATTTCCTCTGTTCCGTACCATTTGCCACCTTGAGTGGAGTGTAAATGTGTAGGAGATGTACATACTGCCCCTGTAAACTGTCCTAATTAGTAAATATGTATACATAATAATAAAAATCATAGTTAGTGGCTTTTTTTTAATTATTCTATTAAATTTGCTATCATCAAATGAGGGCTTACAACCAATCAATGAAAATAATAAAATTAGGCAAAGGGGGGCGGCTGCTACTGTTGTGCCGAGGGGTGGCCTCACCCCCTGGTTCTAGCTATGGCATTTTACTATATTTGCATTTGTCTACATATTTGAATTGATGTTTACAGTTTTAAACTTACATATATTGCAATCTGGTTACCAAAATTTGAGAATAAGTCTGATTTTCTGCCGTTTATCATAATAGAGAATCATTTATCCCCACAGTCTATCAATAAAACCTTGCAGAAGCAGCTGCACAATACTTATTATGAATTCATTTACCACTTTGCTGGGACATGTTTAGGAGATCTGCACATGTGTGAGCTGGCAAGTCTATTCACAAATGTGCACTGGAACTTAGATAAATAAATAAAAATTAATAAAATAAAAACAAAACCCCAATCAATTCAATTCAATAAATAAAGGTTGGAATTCAATTGTTTGAAAAGTCGGTTGGGTGTCTATTTTATCCTGTCTATTAGATAGGAAAAAACAGACTCCCAACTGATTTTTCAAACAATTGAATACCCCCCAAAGAGTCTGTTTAGTGAAAATGCTGTTAAAGCATACCAAAATATCAGCAGTAAGCTTAACTGGAATGTCCTAACTAGGAGTTAACTCCCCTCGACAGGGCTGCCATCAGGGGGGACTGCCGGGACCCCAGTCATGGGTCCTGACCATGAGGGACCCTGCATGGCAGCGGTGTAGATTGGAGAGCACCACAGGCTCTTATAGAGGGGCAGCACCAACGGGATTTTGAATCTCCTGATTGGCTGACGTTCTATGAGCTTTGATTTGCTTGTGGCCTGCTCCAAATTTGAAATACTACCAGTGTTATCCTTCTATAGCTGACTGCTCCAGACTCCTTCCCTGTGCTGCTGCTGTGGTCCTGGCTCACCACAGTCATACCTAGGGGTACCACCTGGTGTCCTGCAGCCTTATCCCCGGACCAGCAACTGGCAACCAGAATGGTAAGTTGGAAGGGGGTGAAGTATTCTGCCTATTCCGGCAGTCTCGGGCCCCAAAATTTCTGATGGCAGCCATGACCCTCAAAAATGTCTTACGCAAAATACATCTTTAATCATCTGCACATGCACAGAATGTGTCAGAGGGACTTGTGAAAACAAATCTGACAGGGGATATGAAAAAGAAAATTCTGTTTTTGTAATATAAGGTTCTAGCTAAATTATATATTTATTCTGCCTCATACCTGATTGTGGGTGAGGACTTCAATTTAATTTCCTCTCCCCTCACGGATAAACATCACTGTTAAGCATCACTCTTTACCGATATTAGGTATCCCAAAAGCCTGAAGATTACAGTATATGGAGGGTTCATCAGTCGGTAGACCGGGACTTTACCTGCTTGTGAGATGCTCAAAGGTCTTCTCCTCAGTATAGATTATCTGCAGCCATCACCACTCTTTCTCCCTCATGTAATATCTAGTGATGTGCACCGGAAATTTTTCGGGTTTTGTGTTTTGGTTTTGGATTCGGTTTCGGCGGCCGTGTTTTGGATTCGGACGCGTTTTGGCAAAACCTCCCTGAAAATGTTTTTGTCGGATTCGGGTGTGTTTTGGATTTGGGTGTTTTTTTTACAAAAAAACCTCAAAAACAGCTTAAATCATAGAATTTGGGGGTCATTTTGATCCCATAGTATTATTAACCTCAATAACCATAATTTCCACTCATTTCAGTCTATTCTGAACACCTCACACCACACAATATTATTTTTAGTCCTAAAATTTGCACCGAGGTCGCTGGATGACTAAGCTAAGCGACCCAAGTGGCCGACACAAACACCTGGCCCATCTAGGAGTGGCACTGCAGTGTCAGACAGGATGGCACTTCAAAAAAATAGTCCCCAAACAGCACATGATGCAAAGAAAAAAAGAGGCGCAATGAGGTAGCTGTGTGACTAAGCTAAGCGACCCAAGTGGCCGACACAAACACCTGGCCCATCTAGGAGTGGCACTGCAGTGTCAGACAGGATGGCAGATTTAAAAAATAGTCCCCAAACAGCACATGATGCAAAGAAAAAAAGAGGTGCAATGAGGTAGCTGTGTGACTAAGCAAAGCGACCCAAGTGGCCGACACAAACACCTGGCCCATCTAGGAGTGGCACTGCAGTGTCAGACAGGATGGCAGATTTAAAAAATAGTCCCCAAACAGCACATGATGCAAAGAAAAAAAGAGGTGTACCAAAGTCGCTGGATGGCTAAGCTAAGAGACCCAAGTGGCCGACACAAACACCTGGCCCATCTAGGAGTGGCACTGCAGTGTCAGACAGGGTGGCACTTCAAAAAAATAGTCCCCAAACAGCACATGATGCAAAGAAAAAAAGAGGAGCAATGAGGTAGTTGTGTGACTAAGCTAAGCGACCCAAGTGGCCGACACAAACACCTGGCCCATCTAGGAGTGGCACTGCAGTGTCAGACAGGATGGCACTTCAAAAAAATAGTCCCCAAACAGCACATGATGCAAAGAAAAAAAGAGGCGCAATGAGGTAGCTGTGTGACTAAGCTAAGCGACACAAGTGGCCGACACAAACACCTGGCCCATCTAGGAGTGGCACTGTAGTGTCAGACAGGATGGCACTTCAAAAAAATAGTCCCCAAACAGCACATGATGCAAAGAAAAAAAGAGGCGCAATGAGGTAGCTGTGTGACTAAGCTAAGCGACCCAAGTGGCCGACACAAACACCTGGCCCATCTAGGAGTGGCACTGCAGTGTCAGACAGGATGGCACTTCCAAAAATAGTCCCCAAACAGCACATGATGCAAAGAAAAATGAAAGAAAAAAGAGGTGCAGGCATCGCAACCGACACAATTGGACTCTCCTTGGGGATTTGTGATTTAGAAGAACGCACAGTTCTTTGCTGTGCTTTTGCCATCTTAACTCTTTTAAGTTTTCTAGCAGGAGGATGAGTGCTTCCATCCTCATGTGAAGCTGAACCACTAGCCTTGAACATAGGCCAGGCCCTCAGCCGTTCCTTGCCACTCCGTGTCGTAAATGGAACATTGGCAAGTTTACGCTTCTCCTCAGACGATTTTGATTTAGATTTTTGGGTCATTTTACTGAGCTTTATTTTTTTGGATTTTACATGCTCTCTACTATGACATTGGGCATCGGCCTTGGCAGACGACGTTGATGGCATTTCATCGTCTCGGCCATGACTAGTGGCAGCAGCTTCAGCACGAGGTGGAAGTGGATCTTGATCTTTCCCTATTTTACCCTCCACATTTTTGTTCTCCATTTTTTAATGTGTGAAATTATATGCCAGTAATATATCAATAGCAATGGCCTACTACTATATATACTGCGCACGACTGAAATGCACCACAGGTATGGATGGATAGTATACTTGACGACACAGAGGTAGGTAGAGCAGTGGCCTACTGTACCGTACTGCTATATATTATATACTGGTGGTCAGCAAACTGTGCAAAACTTAAATGCATCACAGGTATGGATGGATAGTATACTTGATGATACAGAGGTAGGTAGAGCAGTGGCCTACTGTACCGTACTGCTATATATTATATACTGGTGGTCAGCAAACTGTGCAAAACTGAAATGCACCACAGGTATGGATGGATAGTATACTTGACGACACAGAGGTAGGTAGAGCAGTGGTCTACTGTACCGTACTGCTATATATTATATACTGGTGGTCAGCAAACTGCAAAACTGAAATGCACTACAGGTATGGATGGATAGTATACTTGACGACACAGAGGTAGGTAGAGCAGTGGCCTTCTGTACCGTACTCCTATATATTATATACTGGTGGTCAGCAAAATTATGCCCTGTACTCCTACTATGTACTACAATGCAGCACAGATATGGAGCGTTTTTCAGGCAGAGAACGTATAATACTGGTGGTCACTGGTCAGCAAAACTCTGCACTGTACTCCTCCTATATAATACTGCTGGTCCCCAGTCCCCACAATAAAGCAGTGTGAGCACAGATATATGCAGCACACTGAGCACAGATATGGAGCGTTTTTCAGGCAGACAACGTATACTGGTGGTCACTGGTCAGCAAAACTCTGCACTGTACTCCTCCTATATAATACTGCTGGTCCCCAGTCCCCACAATAAAGCAGTGTGAGCACAGATATATGCAGCACACTGAGCACAGATATGGAGCGTTTTTCAGGCAGACAACGTATACTGGTGGTCACTGGTCAGAAAAACTCTGCACTGTACTCCTCCTATATAATACTGCTGGTCCCCAGTCCCCACAATAAAGCAGTGTGAGCACAGATATATGCAGCACACTGAGCACAGATATGGAACGTTTTTCAGGCAGACAACGTATACTGGTGGTCACTGATCAGCAAAACTCTGCACTGTACTCCTCCTATATAATACTGCTGGTCCCCAGTCCCCACAATAAAGCAGTGTGAGCACAGATATATGCAGCACACTGAGCACAGATATGGAGCATTTTTCAGGCAGACAACGTATACTGGTGGTCACTGGTCAGCAAAACTCTGCACTGTACTCCTCCTGTATATAATACTGCTGGTCCACAGTCCCCACAATAAAGCAGTGTGAGCACAGATATATGCAGCACACTGAGCACAGATATGGAGCGTTTTTCAGGCAGACAGCGTATACTGGTGGTCACTGGTCAGCAAAACTCTGCACTGTACTCCTCCTATATAATACTGCTGGTCCCCAGTCCCCACAATAAAGCAGTGTGAGCACAGATATATGCAGCACACTGAGCACAGATATGGAGCGTTTTTCAGGCAAACAACGTATAATACTGGTGGTCACTGGTCAGCAAAACTCTGCACTGTACTCCTCCTATAATACTGCTGGTCCCCAGAATAAAGATATGCAGCCCCCCGAAACAAAGTGAGAGGACGCCAGCCACGTCCTCTCACTATCATTTCCAATGCACGAGTGAAAAATGGCGGCTTATATAGAATCCGAATCTCCCGAGAATCCGACAGCGGGATGATGACGTTCGGGCGCGCTCGGGTTAACCGAGCCATACGGGAGAATCCGAGTATGCCTCGGACCCGTGTAAAATGGGTGAAGTTCGGGGGGGTTCGGATTCCGAGGAACCGAACCCGCTCATCTCTAATTTTTAGTCCTAAAATTTGCACCGAGGTCGCTGGATGACTAAGCTAAGCGACCCAAGTGGGCGGCACAAACATCTGGCCCATCTAGGAGTGGCACTGCAGTGTCAGACAGGATGGCATTTAAAAAAATAGTCCCCAAACAGCACATGATGCAAAGATAAATAAAAAAAGAGGTGCAAGATGGAATTGTCCTTGTGCCCTCCCACCCACCCTTATGTTGTATAAACAGGACATGCACACTTTAACAAACCCATCATTTCAGCGACAGGGTCTGCCACATGACTGTGGCTGAAATGACTGGTTGGTTTGGGCCCCCGCAAAAAAAGAAGCAATCAATCTCTCCTTGCACAAACTGGCTCTACAGAGGCAAGATGTCCACCTCCTCCTCATCGTCTGATTCCTCACCCCTTTCACTGTGTACATGCCCCTCCTCACAGAGTACTAATTCGTCCCCACTGGAATCCACTATCACAGGTCACTGTGTACTTTCTGGAGGCAATTGCTGGTAAATGTCTCCACGGAGGAATTGATTATAATTCATTTTGATGAACATCATCTGAACCACATTTTCTGGAAGTAACCTCATACGCCAATCACTGACAAGGTTACCGGCTGCACTAAACACTCTTTTGGAGTACACACTGGAGGGGCGGGGGGGAGGGGGGGGGGGGTACTTAGGTAAAATAAAGCCAGTTTGTGCAAGGGCCTCCAAATTGCCTCTTTTTCCTGCCATGATACGTACGGACTGTCTGACATGCCTACTTGGATGCGGTCACTCATATAATCCTCCACCATTCTTTCAATGGTGACAGAATCATATGCAGTGACAGTAGACGACATGTCAGTAATCATTGGCAGGTCCTTCAGTCCAGATCAGATGTCAGTTTTCGCTCCTGACTGCCCTGCATCACCGCCAGCGGGTGGTTTTGGAAATTTTATCCTTTTCCTGGAAGCTCCAGTGGCGGTAGAAAATGAAGGAGGAGCTGTTGGCGGGTCACGTTCCGCTTGACTTGACAAGTGTCTTACCAGCAGGTCTTTGAACATCTGCAGACTTGTGTCTGACAGAAAGAGAGATGCAACGTAGGCTTTAAATCTAGGATCGAGCACAGTGGCCAAAATGTAGTGCTCTGATGTCAACAGATTGACCACCCATGAATCCTGGTTAAGCGAATGAAGGGCTCCATCCACAAGTCCCACATGCCTAGCGGAATCGCTCCGTTTTAGCTCCTCCTTCAATCTCTCCAGCTGCTTCTGCAAAAGCCTGATGCAGTGACAGTAGACGACATGTCAGTAATCATTGGCAGGTCCTTCAGTCCGGACCAGATGTCAGTTTTCGCTCCTGACTGCCCTGCATCTCTGCCAGCGGGTGGTTTTGGATATTTTATCCTTTTCCTGGCAGCTCCAGTGGCGGTAGAAAATGAAGGAGGAGCTGTTGGCGGGTCACGTTCCGCTTGACTTGACAAGTGTCTCACCAGCAGGTCTTTGAACATCTGCAGACTTGTGTCTGCCGGAAAGAGAGATGCAACGTAGGCTTTAAACCTAGGATCGAGCACAGTGGCCAAAATGTAGTGCTCTGATGTCAACAGATTCACCACCCGTGAATCCTGGTTAAGCGAATGAAGGGCTCCATCCACAAGTCCCACAAGCCTAGCGGAATCGCTCCGTTTTAGCTCCTCCTTCAATCTCTCCAGCTGCTTCTGCAAAAGCCTGATGAGGGGAATGACCTGACTTAGGCTGGCAGTGTCTGAACTGACTTCACGTGTGGCAAGTTCAAAGGGTTGGAGAACCTTGCACAACGTTGAAATCATTCTCTACTGCGCTTGAGTCAGGTGCATTCCCCCTCCTTTGCCTATATCGTAGGCAGATGTAAAGGCTTGAATGGCCTTTTGCTGCTCCTCCATCCTCTGTAGCATATAGAGGGTTGAATTCTACCTCGTTACCACCTCTTGCTTCAGCTGATGGCAGAGCATGTTCAGGAGTGTTAGCTGGTTCTCCAGTCTTCGGCACATGGTGGCTGAATGCCGAAAGTGGCCCGCAATTCTTCGGGCCACCGACAGCATCTCCTGCACGCCCCTGTTGTTTTTTTTTAAATTCTGCACCACCAAATTCATTGTATGTGCAAAACATGGGACGTGCTGGAATTTGCCCACATGTAATGCAGTCACAACATTGCTGGCGTTGTCACAACATTGCTGGCGTTGTCCGATGTCACAAATCCCCAGGAGAGTCCAATTGGGGTAAGCCAATCTGCGATGATGTTCCTCAGTTTCTGTAAGAGGTTGTCAGCTGTGTGCCTCTTATGGAGAGCGGTGATACAAAGCATAGCCTGCCTAGGAATGAGTTGGCGTTTGCGAGATGCTGCCACTGGTGCCACTGCTGCTGCTGTTGTTGCTGCGGGAGGCAATACATCTACCCAGTGGGCTGTCACAGTCATATAGTCCTTAGTCTGCCCTGCTCCCCTTGTCCACATGTCAGTGGTTAAGTGGACAGTGCGTACAACTGAATTTTTTAGGACACTGGTGACTCTTTTTCTGATGTCTGTGTACATTCTCAGTATCGCCTGCCTAGAGAAGTGGAACCTAGATGGTATTTGGTACCGGGGACACACTACCTCAAGCAATTCTCTAAGTCCCTGTGAACTAACGGCGGATACCGGACACACGTCTAACACCAACATAGTTGTCAAGGCCTGAGTTATCCGCTTTGCAACAGGATGACTGCTGTGATATTTCTTCTTCCTCACAAAGGACTGTTGGACAGTCAATTGCTTACTGGAAGTAGTACAAGTGGTCTTCTGACTTCCCCTCTGGGATGACGATCGACTCCCAGCTGCAACAACAGCAGCGCCAGCAGCAACAGCAGCAGTAGGCGTTACACTCAAGGATCCATCGGAGGAATCCCAGTTAGGAGAGGACTCGTCAGACTTGCCAGTGACATGGCCTGCAGGACTATTGGTGTTCCTGTCTAAGGAGGAAATTGACATTGAGGGAGTTGGTGGGATAGTTTGCAGGAGCTTGGGTACAAGAGGAAGAAGGGATTTAGTTGTCAGTGGACTGCTTCCGCTGTCACCCAAAGTTTTTGAACTTGTCAATGACTTCTGATGAATGCGCTCCAGGTGACCTATAAGAGAGGGGTTCACTACGGCTGGCCGGCGGTCGGGCTCCCGGCGACCAGCATCCCGGCGCCGGGAGCCCGACCGCCGGCTTACCGACAGCTTGGCGAGCGCAAATGAGCCCCTTGCGGGCTCGCTGCGCTCGCCACGCTACGGGCACACTATTTTATTCTCCCTCTATGGGGGTCGTGGACCCCCACGAGGGAAAATAATTGTCGGTATGCCGGCTGTCGGGCTCCCGGCGCCGGTATACTGAGCGCCGGGAGCCCGACCGCCGGCAAACAGAAGACCACCCATAAGAGAGGATGTTCCTAGGTGGTTAACGTCCTTACCCCTACTTATTACAGCTTGACAAAGGCAACACACGGCTTGACACCTGTTGTCTGCATTTCTGTTGAAATAATTCCACACCGAAGAGGTGATTTTTTGGGGTATTTTGACCAGACATGTCAATGGACTTAATCATCCCATGGACAACAGGTGTCTCCCCGGGTGCCTGACTTAAACAAACCACCTCACCATCAGAATCCTCCTTGTCAATTTCCTCCTCAGTGCCAGCAACACCCATATCCTCATCCTGGTGTATTGCAACAGTGAGATCTTCAATTTGAATATCAGGACTTGCAGGGGGCGTGCAAATGGTGGAAGGAGCCACCTCTTCCCGCCCAGTGTTGGGAAGGTCAGGCATCGCAACCGACACAATTGGACTCTCCTTGGGGATTTGTGATTTAGAAGAACGCACAGTTCTTTGCTGTGCTTTTGCCAGCTTAACTCTTTTCATTTTTCTAGCGGGAGGATGAGTGCGTCCATCCTCATGTGAAGCTGAACCACTAGCCATGAACATAGGCCAGGGCCTCAGCCGTTCCTTGACACTCCGTGTCGTAAATGGCATATTGCCAACTTTACGCTTCTCCTCAGACAATTTTAATTTAGATTTTTGGGTCATTTTACTGAACTTTTGTTTTTTGGATTTTACTTGCTCTCTACTGTAACATTGGGCTTCGGCCTTGGCATATGACGTTGATGGCATTGAATCTTCTCTGCCATGACTAGTGGCAGCAGCTTCAGCACTAGGTGGAAGTGGATCTTGATCTTTCCCTATTTTACCCTCCAAATTTTTGTTCTCCATTTTTTAATGTGTGGAGTTATATGCCAGTAATATATCTGGAATTAGACGGCAGTAATGTCTGGAATTAGATACCACTAGATAGATACCAGATACCACTTTGACTAGAATGATGATGACCTATGCACAGTGACAGGACACTACCACAGCACCTTACAGCAGCAAGATGCAGCACAAGACACTGGACTTTTAGTAATGTACAGTAGTATACTGGTCACCACAATGCAGCACAAGACAATGAGTAGTGATACTAAGCACTGATGATGATTTTAGAACTGACACTGGGCAGCGAGAACAGCACTGGAATATTGTACTGTAGTATACTGGTCACCACAATGCAGCACAAGACAATGAGTAGTGATACTGAGCCCTGATGAGGATACTAGAACTGACACTGGGCAACGAGATGCAGCACTCGACTATTCTACTGTAGTATACTGGTCACCACAATGCAGCACAAGACAATGAGTAGTGATACTGAGCACTGATGAGGATACTAGAACTGACACTGGGTAGCGAGAACAGCACTGGACTATTGTACTGTTGTATACTGGTCACCACAATGCAGCACAAGACAATGAGTAGTGATTCTGAGCACTGATGAGGATACTAGAACTGACACTGGGCAGCAAAAACAGCACTGGACTATTGTACTGTAGTATACTGGTCACCACAATGCATCAGCAAGACAATGAGTATTGATACTGAGCACTGATGAGGATACTAGAACTGACACTGGGCAGCGAGAACAGCACTGGACTTTTGTACTGTAGTATACTGGCCACCACAATGCAGCAGCAAGACAATGAGCACTGATCCTGAGCACTGATGAGGATACTAGAACTGACACTGGGCAGCGAGAACAGCACTGGACTATTGTACTGTAGTATACTGGTCACCACAATGCAGCAGCAAGACAATGAGCACTGATCCTGAGCACTGATGAGGATACTAGAACTGACACTGGGCAGCGAGAACAGCACTGGACTATTGTACTGTAGTATACTGGTCACCACAATGCAGCAGCAAGATAATGAGCACTGATCCTGAACACTGATGAGGATACTAGAACTGACACTGAGCAGCGAGAACAGCACTGGACTATTGTACTGTAGTATACTGGTCACCACAATGCAGCAGCAAGACAATGAGCACTGATCCTGAGCACTGATGAGGATACTAGAACTGACACTGAGCAGCGAGATGCAGCACTGGACTATTGTACTGTAGTATACTGGTCACCACAATGCAGCACCAAGACAATGAGCACTGATCCTGAGCACTAATGAGGATACTAGAACTGACACTGAGCAGCGAGATGCAGCACTGGACTATTGTACTGTAGTATAATGGTCACCACAATGCAGCACAGATACTAAGCACTGATATTGAGCTTTCCACTCAGAGAACGTAGCCACGTCCTCTCGCTCTCTCGACAATGCAGGAGTGAAAATGGCGGCGACGCGCGGCTCTTTATATGGAATCCGAATCTCACGAGAATGCGACAACGGGATGATGACGTTTTCCCCCGTTCGGGTTTTCCGAGTAAGGCGGGAAGAACCGAGGCTGCCTCGGACACGTGTAAACCACGTGAAGTTCGGGGGGTTTAATCTCTAATATATATATATATATATATTTAATATTCAAAGGTATCCACACCCATGTAAACTTAACAAGCAGGGATGTGGTGCTTCATTAAAGATCCAGGGATCCATCAATATTAAACATTGTAGAATAGGCACTTGCTGTCAAAAAATGAAATTTCTGAATTAAAGTAGAAGCAAAAAGTTTCGTTTATTACTTACAGACTATGAGAAAAAAGTGCAAATGTGCATAATTGTCGACGTCACGTTTCGGTCCACATAGGACCATCATCAGGATCAGCAACGATGCATCCTGTCACCAAAGCAGCCAAGAGCAGAATGAAGCACCAACACCATATATATACCACAATGCATTACCAAGAATACCCTGTGTGAGAACTGGTGCACCATGGACAATTAAATACACTATATTAACCTTAGGTAATCACTTATATCAACATAAATCAATAGGTTCACTAATGATAGTATACCTGTCATGGCGCTGTATATATATGGATAAAAACAATGAAAAAAGGACACTCAGAAAGTATACAGCGGCGATATAGTTTTGTATTGTTTTTTTATTTAACAATATTTTTTTCTAATACTGCAATTTTGTGAAGGTGTTTTTTATTGGTAACTGTACCCGATTGGTATGTTGATATTGGAGTACAATGTATTTTATTTATGTACCAAATGCATTACCTGGTATTTTCTACTGCGGTGTTGAGCAGGTTGAACTATGGATAACGTATGGCTAAAATTAATATATATTACCTATAAGGAATGACCGTTATATACTGATAATAATAATACTTGTTCTTTGGCTATTGTTGATGTGAATGATAAAATACACCCTTTTTTCCTGATATGCAAGATGCGTTCCACAATATGTTTGTTGTCACTTCCGGGTTTTGGTATTCTCCGTCCCGAGCTTTTAGCGTAAGTGAGGCTAGGATGTGTGTTTGGCCGCTTGCGCTACCTTTAAATCAATGATAGCTGACACTTGTGTTTATGGAGCACGCTGTGGCATTGTGAAGCCCGCTGTGCGTTCCACGGTATTGTGATACTTCCGGGTTCAGGTACTTCCGGTCCTGGGATAATGGGCACCACTGTATACTTTCTGAGTGTCCTTTTTTGATTGTTTTTACCCATATATATTCAGCGCCATGACAGGTATACTATCATTAATGAACCTATTGATTTATGTTCATATAAGTGATTACCTAAGGTTATAGTGTATTTAATTGCCCATGGTGCACCAGTTCTCACGCAGGGCATTCTGGGTAATGCATTGTGGTATATATATATATATGTGTTGGTGGTGATGGTGCCTCAGTCTGTTCTTGGCTGCTTCGGTGACAGGATGCATCATTGCTGGTCCTGATGATGGTCCTTTGTGGACCGAAACGTGACATCGACAATTATGCACATTTGCACTTTTTTCTCATAGTCTGTAAGTAATAAAATAAACTTTTTGCTACTTTAATTCAGAAATGTCATTTTTTTGACAGAGTGTCTATTCTACATTGTTTATATATATATATATATATATATATATATATAATAAGAATTTACTTACCGATAATTCTATTTCTCGTAGTCCGTAGTGGATGCTGGGGACTCCGTAAGGACCATGGGGAATAGCGGCTCCGCAGGAGACTGGGCACAAAAGTAAAGCTTTAGAACTACCTGGTGTGCACTGGCTCCTCCCCCTATGACCCTCCTCCAAGCCTCAGTTAGGATACTGTGCCCGGACGAGCGTACACAATAAGGAAGGATTTTGAATCCCGGGTAAGACTCATACCAGCCACACCAATCACACCATATAACTTGTGATCTAAACCCAGTTAACAGCATGATAACAGAGGAGCCTCTAGAAAAGATGGCTCACTACAGCAATAACCCGATTTTTTTTTGGTAACAATAACTATGTACCAGTATTGCAGACAATCCGCACTTGGGATGGGCGCCCAGCATCCACTACGGACTACGAGAAATAGAATTATCGGTAAGTAAATTCTTATTTTCTCTAACGCCCTAAGTGGATGCTGGGGACTCCGTAAGGACCATGGGGATTATACCAAAGCTCCCAAACGGGCGGGAGAGTGCGGATGACTCTGCAGCACCAAATGAGAGAACTCCAGGTCCTCCTCAGCCAGGGTATCAAATTTGTAGAATTTTACAAACGTATTTTCTCCTGACCAAGTAGCTGCTCGGCAAAGTTGTAAAGCCGAGACCCCTCGGGCAGCCGCCCAAGATGAGCCCACCTTCCTTGTGGAATGGGCTTTTACAGATTTTGGCTGTGGCAGGCCTGCCACAGAATGTGCAAGCTGAATTGTACTACAAATCCAACGAGCAATAGTCTGCTTAGAAGCAGGAGCACCCAGCTTGTTGGGTGCATACAGAATAAACAACGAGTCAGATTTTCTGACTCCAGCCATCCTGGAAACCTATATGTCCAGGGCTCTGACAACGTCTAGCAACTTGGAGTCCTCCAAGTCCCTAGTAGCCGCAGGCACCACAATAGGTTGATTCAGGTGAAACGCTGAAAACCATCTTAGGGAGAAACTGAGGACAAGTCCTCAATTCCGCCCTGTCCGAATGGAAAATCAGATGAGGGCTTTTACAGGATAAAGCCGCCAATTCTGACCCGCACCTGGCCCAGGCCAGGGCCAACAGCATGACCACTTTCCATGTGAGATATTTTAACTCCACATATTTAAGTGGTTCAAACCAATGTGACTTTTGGAACCCAAAAACTACATTTAGATCCCAAGGTGCCACTGGAGGCACAAAAGGAGGCTGTATATACAGTACCCCTTTCACAAACGTCTGAACTTCAGGGACTGAAGCTAGTTCTTTTTGGAAGAAAATTGACAGGGCCGAAACTTGAACCTTAATGGACCCCCATTTCAGGCCCATAGACACTCCTGTTTTCAGGAAATGTAGGAATCGACCTAGTTGAAAATTCCTCCGTCGGGGCATTACTGGCCTCGCACCACGCAACATATTTTCGCCAAATGCGGTGATAATGTTTTGCGGTTATATCTTTCCTGGCTTTGATCAGGATAGGAATGACTTCATTCGGAATGCCTTTCTCCTTCAGGATCTGGCGTTCAACCTCCATGCCGTCAAACGCAGCCGCGGTAAGTCTTGGAACAGACAGGGTCCTTGCTGGAGCAGGTCCCTTCTTAGAGGTAGAGGCCCCGGATCCTCCGTGAGCATCTCTTGAAGTTCCGGTTACCAAGTCCTTCTTGGCCAATCCGGAGCCACGAATATAGTGCTTACTCCTCTCCATCTTATAATTCTCAGTACCTTGGGTATGAGAGTCAGAGGAGGGAACACATACACTGACTGGTACACCCACTGTGTTACCAGAGCGTCTACAGCTATTGCCTGAGGGTCCCTTGACCTGGCGCAATACTTGTCGAGTTTTATAAACATGTGGAAGACTTCTGGGTGAAGTCCCCACTCTCCCGGGTGGAGGTCGTGTCTGCTCAGGAAGTCTGCTTCCCAGTTGTCCACTCCCGGAATGAATACTGCTGACAGTGCTATCACATGATTTTCCGCCCAGCGAAGAATCCTTGCAGCTTCTGCCATTGCCCTCCTGCACTTTGTGTCACCCTGTCTGTTTACGTGGGTGACTGCCGTGATGTTGTCCGAATGGATCAACTCCGAGTGACCTTGAAGCAGAGGTCTTGCTGAGCTTAGAGCATTGTAAATGGCCCTTAGCTTCAGGATATTTATGTGAAGTGATGTCTCCAGGCTTGACCATAAGCTCTGGAAATTCCTTCCCTGTGTGACTGCTCCCCAGCCTCGCAGGCTGGCATCCGTGGTCACCAGGACCCAGTCCTGAATGTGCGGCCCTCTAGAAGATGAGCACTCTGCAACCACCACAGGAGAGACACCCTTGTGCTTGGTGACAGGGTTATCCGCTGATGCATCTGAAGATGCGACCCGGACCATTTGTCCAGCAGGTCCCACTGGAAAGTTCTTGCGTGTAATCTGCCGAATGGGATTGCTTCGTAGGAAGCCACCATTTTTCCCAGAACCATTTCATTGATGTACTGAGACTTGGCTCGGTTATAGGAGGTTCCCGACTAGCTCGGATAACTCCCTGACTTTCTCCTCCGGGAGAAACACCTTTTTCTGGACTGTGTCCAGGATCATCCCTAAGAACAGAAGACGAGTCGTCGGAATCAGCTGCGATTTTGGAATATTGAGAATCCAATCGTGCTGTCGCAACACTACCTGAGATAGTGCTACACCGACCTCCAACTGTTCCCTGGATCTTACCCTTATCAGGGAATCGCCCAAGTAAGGGATAACTAAAATTCCCTTCCTTCGAAGGAGTATCATCATTTCGGCCATTACCTTGGTAAAGACCCGGGGTGCCGTGGACCATCCATACGGCAGCGTCTGAAACTGATAGTGACAGTTCTGTACCATAAACCTGAGGTACCCTTGGTGAGAAGGGTAAATTTTAACATGAAGGTAAGCATCCTTGATGTCCCGAGACATCATGTAGTCCCCTTCTTCCAGGTTCGGAATCACTGCTCTGAGTGACTCAATCTTGAATTTGAACTTCCGTATGTAAGTGTTCAAGATTTTAGATTTAGAATCAGTCTCACCGAGCCGTCCGGCTTCGGTACCACAACAGTGTGGAATAATACCCCGTTCCCTGTTGCAGGAGGGGTACCTTGATTATCACCTGCTGGGAATACAGCTTGTGAATGGCTTCCAAAACTGCCTCCCTGTCAGAAGGAGACATCGTTAAAGCCGACTTTAGGAAACGGCGAGGGGGAGACGACTCGAATTCCAATTTGTACCCCTGAGATATCACCTGAAGGATCCAGGGGTCTACTTGCGAGTGAGCCCACTGCGCGCTGAAATTCATTGAGACGGGCCCCCTACCGTGCCTGATTCTGCTTGTAAAGCCCCAGCGTCATACTGAGGGCTTGGCAGAGGCGGGAGAGGGTTTCTGTTCCTGGGAACTGGCTGATTTCTGCAGCCTTTTTCCTCTCCCTCTGTCACGGGGCAGAAATGAGGAACCTTTTGCCCGCTTGCCCACGAAAAGACTGCGCCTGATAATACGGCGTCTTCTTATGTTGAGAGGCGACCTGGGGTACAAACGTGGATTTCCCAGCTGTTGCCGTGGCCACCAGGTCTGAAAGACCGACCCCAAATAACTCCTCCCCTTAATAAGGCAATACTTCCAAATGCCGTTTGGAATCCGCATCACCTGACCACTGTCGTGTCCATAACCCTCTACTGGCAGAAATGGACAACGCACTTAGACTTGATGCCAGTCGGCAAATATTCCGCTGTGCATCACGCATATATAGAAATGCATCTTTTAAATGCTCTATAGGCAATAATATACTGTCCCTATCTAGGGTATCAATATTTTCAGTCAGGGAATCCGACCACGCCAACCCAGCACTGCACATCCAGGCTGAGGCGATTGCTGGTCGCAGTATAACACCAGTATGTGTGTAAATACATTTTAGGATACCCTCCTGCTTTCTATCAGCAGGATCCTTAAGGGCGGCCATCTCAGGAGAGGGTAGAGCCCTTGTTCTTACAAGCATGTGAGCGCTTTATCCACCCTAGGGGGTGTTTCCCAACGCACCCTAACCTCTGCGGGAAAGGATATAATGCCAATAACATTTTAGAAATTATCAGTTGTTATCGGGGGAAACCCACGCATCATCACACACCTCATTTAATTTCTCAGATTCAGGAAAACTACAGGTAGTTTTTCCTCACCGAACATAATACCCCTTTTTGGTGGTACTCGTATTATCAGAAATGTGTAAAACATTTTTCATTGCCTCAATCATGTAACGTGTGGCCCTACTGGAAGTCACATTTGTCTCTTCACCGTCGACACTGGAGTCAGTATCCGTGTCGGCGTCTATATCTGCCATCTGAGGTAACGGGCGCTTTAGAGCCCCTGACGGCCTATGAGACGTCTGGACAGGCACAAGCTGAGTAGCCGGCTGTCTCATGTCAACCACTGTCTTTTATACAGAGCTGACACTGTCACGTAATTCCTTCCAACAGTTCATCCACTCAGGTGTCGACCCCCTAGGGGGTGACATCACTATTACAGGCAATCTGCTCCGTCTCCACATCATTTTTCTCCTCATACATGTCGACACAAACGTACCGACACACAGCACACACAGGGAATGCTCTGATAGAGGACAGGACCCCACTAGCCCTTTGGGGAGACAGAGGGAGAGTTTGCCAGCACACACCAGAGCGCTATATATATACAGGGATAACCTTATATAAGTGTTTTTCCCCTTATAGCTGCTGTGTTTTTAATACTGCGCTTAATTAGTGCCCCCCTCTCTTTTTTAACCCTTTCTGTAGTGTAGTGACTGCAGGGGAGAGCCAGGGAGCTTCCCTCCAACGGAGCTGTGAGGGAAAATGGCGCCAGTGTGCTGAGGAGATAGGCTCCGCCCCCTTCTCGGCGGCCTTATCTCCAGTTTTTCTGTGTATTCTGGCAGGGGTTAAATTCATCCATATAGCCCAGGAGCTATATGTGATGCATTTTTTGCCATCCAAGGTTTTTTTATTGCGTCTCAGGGCGCCCCCCCCCCAGCGCCCTGCACCCTCAGTGACCGGAGTGTGAAGTGTGCTGAGAGCAATGGCGCACAGCTGCAGTGCTGTGCGCTACCTTGTTGAAGACAGGACGTCTTCTGCCGCCGATTTTCCGGACCTCTTCTGTCTTCTGGCTCTGTAAGGGGGCCGGCGGTGCTGCTCTGGGACCTATCCATGGCTGGGCCTGTGATCGGTCCCTCTGGAGCTAATGTCCAGTAGCCTAAGAAGCCCAATCCACTCTGCACGCAGGTGAGTTCGCTTCTTCTCCCCTTAGTCCCTCGATGCAGTGAGCCTGTTGCCAGCAGGTCTCACTGAACATAAAAAACCTAAAACTAAACTTTTCACTAAGCAGCTCAGGAGAGCCACCTAGTGTGCACCCTTCTCGTTCGGGCACAAAAATCTAACTGGGGCTTGGAGGAGGGTCATAGGGGGAGGAGCCAGTGCACACCAGGTAGTTCTAAAGCTTTACTTTTGTGCCCAGTCTCCTGCGGAGCCGCTATTCCCCATGGTCCTTACGGAGTCCCCAGCATCCACTTAGGACGTTAGAGAAATATATATATATATATATATATATATATATATATATAAATATGAGGGGAATCATAGCATGGGCTTTCTCTGGGATTAATCTTGTCATGCCCCTTCCCAACAAGGCTTGCCCCTTATGTCCCTATTGAAAAAAAATGGGGTGGGGGCTGCCAATTCTCTCTCTGGTGCAGGGCACCACAAAGTCTAGTTACAGCTCTGCACAGTACTACCTGCACTTCCAGCTGCAATCTGTTATTCCATCCCTGTCACACATAGCCTCCTGTATGCAGTCACCAACACTATGGTCGGTATTCAAATGATATATCATGCTAATTCTTCTATCTAAAGTGATCCACGTTATCGCGCATATCGCGCCCATAGTAATCAGGTTTAGCTGCATAACAGGTTGGGTGCCCTCACTATCACAGGGGTAGTGAGCTGAAATGATTATACCACGCCCGTCAGCAGAAACAGAACGGGTGTGGAAGGGGGTGAAAAAAATTGAATACCGCCCTATATACTGTATGTGTAGAGCTGCTGCCGTATACTACCATAGCAGTCACACATATCCCTAGTGAGTTACAGACTGAATCATCCTGTGTATACTAGTACTCACATGTTCTAGGATCCAGTAGTACAGCTACCACTGCCAGGTAGCATAATTGTATTTGGATGGTGATAAAGTATCAGCCAATCAGCTCCTAACTGTCATTTTTCAAACCCAGCCTGTGACATGGCAGTTAGGAGCTGCTTAGCTGGTACTTTATCTCCATCCAAGGCTTAGTGAAAAGACCCCTTAATCTAGTTTTGCTATATTCTTCTACAGTTGCTCAGTGTTCAGGGTGTTACTGAATGAGGAGAAGGGTCATTCAACCTCCTAGTTTCATACACTCCAGTATAAGCCAGTACTGCCCCATTTTTCCCCAGTACAGAGTACAATACAAATTCAGAATCTGACAGGAAGTTGCTGCTTAACTTCAGTTCTACTTTAGAAGTAATCCACTTATGCCGTGGTTGGATAATAAATACTTATTGGGCTGCAGAGAACAATGGCTAGCATCTATGATATACAGTATATATAGTAATTGATAAATTAGGGAATATACTTAACTTTTATTTGTCTTTCAGGACTTGACAGTTATCTAACTACCAGTTTTTAATGTATTTGCAAATTATTAGGCATTTTATCAATTCTTTCCCCCCTCTATTCTCTACTCCACATGATCCAGGTTCTTTGGAGTAAATTTACTAAAGCTTCTAAAAATGAAAAGTGGTGATGTTGTCCATAGCAACCACTCAGATTATATCTATAATTTCTCTATTGCATCCTAGAAAATGTTAGACAGAATCTACACACAACATCATCACTTTTCAATTTTAGAAGACTTAGGCCTTCATTCCGAGTTGTTCGCTCGCTAGCTGCTTTTAGCAGCATTGCACACGCTAAGCCGCCGCCCTCTGGGAGTGTATCTTAGCTTAGCAGAATTGCGAACGAAAGATTAGCAGAATTGCGAATAGAAATGTCTTAGCAGTTTCTGAGTAGCTCCAGACTTACTCAGCCATTGCGATCAGTTCAGTCAGTTTCGTTCCTGGTTTGACGTCACAAACACACCCAGCATTCGCCCAGATACTCCCCCGTTTCTTCAGACACTCCCGCGTTTTTCCCAGAAACGCCAGCGTTTTTTCGCACACGCCCAGAAAACGGCCAGTTTCCGCCCAAAAACACCCACTTCCTGTCAATCACACTCCGATCACCAGAACGATGAAAAATCCTTGTTATGCCGTGAGTAAAATACCTAACTTTTGTGTAAAATAACTAAGCGCATGCGCTCTGCGAACCTTGCGCATGCGCAGTAAGCGACTAATCGCAATATAGTGAAAATCGTCAACGAGCGAACAACTCGGAATGACCACCATAGTAAATATACCTGGTGTAATTATTGTTGTACATAAAATGCAATACTTATAGACCCAGACTGCTCTATTGTGTCCTTTTCTTCATATTAAATTAAGATGAGTACACACCTGACAAATTATCCAAATGATGCTAGGGACCAACCTGAACCCACCTTCCCATGTGTGCCTCTGACACCCCTACTCATGTGTTCTTCTGAACGACCCTCCTCATGTGTGCATCTGATTCATATTCTCCATGTGTGCCATTGACCCTTCTCCCCATTTGTTCTACTAAACTCACCTCTCCATGTGTTCTACTCAACCAAAACTCACCATGTGTGCCATTTATGTGCCTCTGAACCACCCTCTCCATGTGTTCTGATCGCAGCAGCGAATTTGTTAGCTAATGGGCAAAACCATGTGCACCGCAGGGGGGGCAAATATAACATGTGCAGAGAGCGTTAGATTTAGGTGGGTTATTTTGTTTCTGTGCAGGGTAAATACTGTCTGCTTTATTTTTACACTGCAATTAAGATTTCAGTTTGAACACACCCCACCCAAATCTAACTCTCTCTGCACATGTTATATCTGCCCCCCCCTGCAGTGCACATGGTTTTGCCCATTAGCTAACAAATTTGCTGCTGCGATCAGATCTGAATTAGGCCCCATGTGTGCTAATAACTCCCCCACCTATGTGTGCCTCTGAACCCATCTCCCCATGTGTGCCTCTGAGCATAATATCCATGTGCACCATATCCACGTGTTCCTCTGAGCTACCTCCCCATATGTGCCAGTGACTCCCCCTACCCATCTATTACTGTGCAACCATCACCATCCCCAACTGTGCCATTGCCCCCTCCCCAAGCCTTGTAGCTGCAGATGAGAAGTAGCATTTGCGGAGTCAAGACTGCATTCAAAGCCACAGAACTCAACATAAATATGGCAGGTAAGGACAATTTTACTTCTCTCTAAAAACATTGGGGGCCCCTTCAAAATATTGCTATGGAGTCCACAAAGTCTTAGCTATGCCTCTGCCTCCAAATATAGCTTTATGCTGTAATTGACTATGTTAAATACTTTGTAAATGAATCCCTGTAATTTCATTCATCTAAATATAAAAACACAATGCTTTACCTACAGTATTTACATGCCATAACCAACACTGTAAGTTAACAATACAATACATTATCCTTCCGGCCCACTAGTGATCAGTTTGATTATGTTCACAAATTACTTAAATTAGCACTTTTAAACCTGTCACTAAATACAATTAGCAGTTCCATTTTAAATGCCTTGAAGCCATTTGTCCATCCGCATATATTTAAATAGCTATTGTTAATTGAAGTTGTGAATAGTGGTGTTCTATGTAGTTTGGCTGTTGAATGTTACTATTTAATGCTACCATTATTCTTCTAAATACTTAATTATCTACATACTGTACTGTAATGTTTGTGACCAAAATCGTTTTCTTTCTTTTTTTTATTTGTATTGCTGGAGTTTTGTCGAGTTGCTTTACGCACTAAACTCAATATATTACTCAATATAGTAGATTATAGGCAATCGGACATTATTTATTTTTTAAATGTGTTTATTAATAATAATTACACACAGAACAGTGTAAAAGCAGTAAAAGATACATAACATCACAGAGAACCACAGCAGTGACAGAGGGGGTCATTCCGACCCGATCGCTTGCTGCAGTTGTTTGCAGCGCAGCAATCGGGTCGGAACTGCGCAGTGTGCCGGCGCATGGCACCGCAGTGTGCCGGCGCATGCCAGATGGCCGAAGGCCGTTGCTCCCTAGCGATCGCCTCTGCCTGATTGACAGGCAGAGGTGGTCGCTGGGCTGGAGGGGGCGGCACTGTGGTGATTGTCCGCCGTTTTGGGGGCGTGGTCCGGCCAGTGCAGGCGTGGCTGGACCGTGCGGGGGGCAGGCCGCAGCGGCTGCGTGACGTCTCACGCAGCCGCTGCGACCAGGGTCCGCGACGAGCAACTCCCGGTCAGCCGCAGGAGCTGCGCAGGCCGGGAGTTACTCAACAAGTACAAAAGCATCGCCGCTGTGGGGGCGTAAAGACATGCGGGGCGAGCTAGCCCTATGCTGGGCGTCCCCCCGCATGTCTGGGAACATGATCGTAGCTGTGCTAAATTTAGCACAGCTACGATCAACTCGGAATGACCCCCAGAGTGTAGAACAAACATTGAAGGCACAGATATGACTAACAAACAGAAAAATTAGCCATGACTGGTATTGCAAAAATATAAGAGAAGCAATGTAAATAATATCACTTTTCTGACTAAAAAGGCAGAGACCCTCTGGTAAGCAGTTCCATGTTATACCAGTTAGTGAGTTGAATAAGGTCCCTGGTAGATGATGGGAGAGTAACAATATACGGCAACCATATAGCAAAAAATTTTGCGGAGCGGGATTCCGCATCTAGCAAACCCTCCACCCAGTTCATCTGATACAGATATGACAGTCGGGAGAGCATAAGGGCAATAGATGAAAGGATCTTTATGTATCCATTGGGACAATATGGTTTTCTTTGTGGCTGAGGCTACACGCACTAACAGCAATTTGTTACCCTTAGATAGTGAGGAGGACTGAGTATTGTATTGGTTCCAAACAGTCCAAGCCTGAGAAAAAGTAAAGGGGATATTTAATGTTACAGTAATATAATCACGAACATATTTCCATAATGTTTGAATTATACGGCAGTCCCAGAGACAGTGCACAATGTCTGCATCAGGTAAGGAGCATTTGAAACCCCGGGAATCATCAGAAATACCAGTCAAAAATCTAAGGCGAGGTGTATAATATATACGTAGACATTTTAGATGCATCTCAGCATACGAAGAAGATACTAGATGTTTGCTAAGCTGTATATGCCATCGTAGTACAGTCTGAAGATCCGTTCCAGGCAGATTATCTTTCCATTTGGCTAACCCAGCTACGCAACATTGCTCGCATCAGGCCATTTCTCTCCCAGAGTGCAACTAAACTTATAATTCACTCACTGGTCATCTCTTGGCTCGACTACTGCAATCTTTCTCCCCTCCAACCTTTCCTGAACTCCGCAGCTAGGCTTATCTTCCTCTCCCGCCGCACCACATCTGCCACTCCCCTTCAACAAAATCTACACTGGCTCCCATTCCCCTACAGAATCCTCTTCAAACTCCTCACCCTCACATACAAAGCCATCTCTCATTCCACTGCTCCCTACATCTCCAACCTCCTCTCCCTTCATATTCCCTCTCGCCCCCTACAGTCGGCCAATGACCGTCGCCTCTCCACTGCCTTGGTCACTGGTTCCCATGCACGAGTTCAAGACTATGCCCGTACTGCACCCCTTCAGTGGAATGCGCTCCCCCGCTCCATTAGACTGTCCCCGATCTTGCAAAGCTTCAAACGGGCACTAAAAACCCACCTATTCATCAAAGCATTCCCTCCCAATGCATAACCTAGTCCTGAGGCTGCTCCTCCATCCCCCTGCCTCATGCCTTGAACATCTCTGCTTTGCTTACACCCTGCCATCAGGCTACCTCCTGCTTGCTCGCACCTCATGTCATCTTTCTGTTGCCCCTTCCCACTAGATTGTTAGCTTTTCAGAACAGGGCCCCCTTTCCTCTTGTTATCTAAGCCCTCTTCGCAACACATTTCACTCACAGCTCTCTCCTACTCAGCGACCATCTTTACCCGCTTTTTCTCCTGCTGGTCAAGGCTCATCTCAATCTATGGCCACCAGCCCCAAGTAGTACGCTGATTATTCCCTCGCTACTTACATCTTAGCTGTATTATGTTTTGAGAATTCTGGTGCTTTTTGTTACCTGTACTCTATTTTTGTTATTAATTTACTGTAATGCTAAGTTTTGTCTCCCTGTACTGTCCCTTGTACGGTGCTGCAAAACACTTGCGGCGCCTTATAAATAAACAGAACAATCTGTGTTCAGAAACTGGTATACCGAACGAAAACCTCCGAGATACCAGCTTTTCACCACTGTATCGGCTTCCCCACCTTGAAAAGAGGGATTAAATAAAAGAGGTTGGACTAAGGAGTGTGCTGCAGTGAGGCCCATATGTTTCCTTAGTTGAGTCCATGCTTTATAAGGAGAATACAAAAATGGATTTAAACATATGGAAGCCTACACAGCAGGATCTGAAAAGTGCAATATAGGGGTATATTCAATAAGAGTCAGATCCATTCCGACATGCATTTGTCGGAATGGATCCGACAACCCCTATTCAATAGAGTGGGCAAATCTGACTGTCGGATTTGGCCGGTGTCTGTGCAGCTGCTGTCAGCAGCTCCCCGTGTGTGAGAACACAGGGCGCTGCAGGAGCCGCACATCATGGCTGTGTAGCCCAGTTCCGTGCTGCAGGGAAAGAGGTGCCTGGCCGGGGGATGGCTGTCATAAGGTAACTTCCAGCCCCGCTCCCCATAGCCCGCTGCACCATTTCCTGTAGCCCGCCGCAGCGCTCCCCATAGCCCACCGCATCGCTCCCCCGTCTCCTCAACTCAATGCTACTTTTTTCAAAGTAGGATTGAGACTGTTGGAAACAGGGCCAAAATCTGTCGAATTTGGCCCCGTTTCTGACAGAAGCATGCAGATCGGCGGCTATTCGGAAAAAAACTGCCCCTATTGAATAGGTCGTAACCCCTTTCGACCTAAATCAAGACGGCAATTTCCAACTCTTATTGAATATACCCCATAGTCAGCAAATCACCACGTGGTAACATAGATTGTTCAAATGTTGTACTGACATAGTTGTCTCGACCCCCTACCCAGTCTACTGCATATCTATAATTGTCCGCCAGAAAATAGTCTTCCGGGCAAGGTAAATTTATACCTCTTAGTAGTGTTTGATTGTTTTAATTTAAAAAGTGCGATGCGTGGGCGCTTATTTGCCCAAGTAAATTTGGTGAGTGCTCTATTGATCACATGTATATCGCGTTTGGATAATAAAAATGGAAGCATCTGAATCGGGTAGAGCAGGCGAGGAAAGGAAATCATTTTGTAGAAATGGCACCTACCTAAGTACCTAAGTATGAGATCGGAAGATGTTGCCACTTAGTAAAATTATCCACCATTTAATTAATAAAGTAGGAAAAATTCAGAGACTAGTCAGTGAGTTTAGACTAAAATCGTAATCCCAAATACGTTATGTAGTCAGCAGCCCACGTGAACCGAAATGTAGAGCTCCAACCCAGCCTCGCCTGCGGACCCAATGCCAATGCCTCCATTTAATCAAAATTCACTAAAAAGCCAGGTATTAGGTTGAAATCATTAGTATAGTCAATAGTGAGGGAAAAGCCGCAGTGGGATCATTAAATTAAAGTAATAAGTCATCACCAAAAGCGGATACCTTCACAGAATACAATCCAATCGCTACCCATGTCCATGAGACCTCCTGCATGCAGGTATGAATCAGTGGGTCAAGGGTCAGATTAAAAAGCAGGGGAGAAAGTGGACACCCTCATCGCGTGCCGTGAGACAAAGTAAACGAGGGTGTGTTTAAGTCATTAATCGTGAGGTGTGCCCGTGTGCTGACATAAAGCAGTCGAAATACTCTAATAAAATCAACTCCGAAATTGTTGTGTGTGAAGGACCCTGAGTAAATGAGACCATGATATGTGGTCAAACGCCTTTTTCAGCATCGCAGCTTACCAGAGGAGCCTTGGAATCAGATGAAATATTAGAACTATGTATGGCCACTACCAACGTTCGAACATTATGCACTGAGGTTCTGGACTTCACAAATCCAGTTTGGGCCGGATGTAAGATACGTTGTAATACAATTTGGAGGCGGGAGGCTAGTAACTTGGTGAATCATTTAAAGTCCTGGTTCAGGATAGAAATAGGCCGATACAATAGTGTGGTGAGGTGCGCCAAGGGGGCAACTCGGCTGCATGGGTAGCGCTGGTCACTCCCTCTTAGTGGTGTAAACAGGTTATGTGCAGTGAGGCCATACCACCTTTTGGGTGCTTACAATTGTTGGGAGTTATGCATTCTACTGTATATGAATACAGCTCCTTTGGAAAGTCCCCTATACTGTGAGAGAATGTAAATGCAGTCCGGTAGCGTGGCTTAAAGTAGTATTGTCTGACGGAGGAGATGAAGTCCCACTGGTTTCCTTGTAAAGTACCTCAGTGTGCATGATTCCAATACAACTCAGTGATTCCATTACTGTCGTCATCGAGCACATATGTATTCGGCCACAATGATGTTGATGAGTATCAGCTGCTTCTGATTGGCTGATGGCAGAATGACCACTCAGAAATGAGAGGCTCCTTCCTCAACTCTTTTTGTATGGTTCTGATCTTTTCATGACAAGTGTCCTTGGGTTTGTGTAAGTATTATTCCTTACATTTGCACAGTATTTATATGTTTTATATATAATGTGAATTTCTTTGCTGTACAGTATGCTGCTGCAAAATATTGTGGATTCCTAGAAATAAATAACAACAAAAAGAAGGGTCTTTTGAAGGCTTTCATGATATCTTGATTGATGTGCATTTCTAAATCAATTGTGAGTATTTATTGTACTAAAATAACAAAGTAGCATTCGCTTAGAGTTGTGAACCATACTAAATAGATGTATGAGAAAAATGCATTATTCTGAGAATAATCTGCATCCATCTTCAATTCTTCATGTAATATTTTTTGAATATAATAATTGTACCACCAACATCTGAATATTATGGGGAGGTACAAAACTTAATTCAAGTATTTAATAACATGTTCAGCTGTAAAACGTTGGTACATATTTTCAATCTCGGGACTCTTGTTGAGAGCTACATGAGGAGACATACAGCACACAAAACTCTGCACAGTTTGGTATTCATTAGCATGTGCCATTATCAAAAAAGGGACTGAATCAACATAACACGCTGCATTCCATTAACTGCTGAGACCTACACTGTGTACATAGCGTCGTTTATATCATATACATTAATTAAACGTTTCTGACACCGACATGTATTAGTAATAGATAAGGATGCAAGAAATCAGCAGAAATCCAGGCACTCAGACTAAGCTAAACAAATATATCCCAATGTCGGTCTACAGTAAGAACCCTATCTATATTATTTTCATTTAGCATAAATACCCAGTAGTTTCATTTAACACATAAAGCAGACAGCTTTGTATAATAGATACATACCAAGCGTATTCTATTCTTCGCATCATAGATAAAAAGTAATCATAATCATTTGTTTTAAACAACTCATGTCATCATATGCCTGCTACTGATGAGCATTGTTTTAATAATTTAATTTACAGTATAGATATAACATAAACAATGTATAAATTGTCTCAAAACAAGTGGTATTGAGTGTAATTACAGTATATCACATCTATATGTGTTATTCTTGACCTACACATCTAAATTCTCATTTAACATAGGGAGGTTCTGCATTATGTGCAGTATGAATCAACACTAACTGCAAAATGTTAAAATGTTTGTGCAGTACTTTTTTTTGTTTAGAATTTGGTATGGCAAAGTAATATTGAAAAAGATTGCCTACGTAGTTGTAGGCTTATAATATGTTTGGGATTCAGATTAAAATTAGTCCTTCGTGGTTTCTAAAGTACACACTCTATTCCCCCCATTCCCCGCACCCTCCCCCTACCATCACCAACTTGCTGATCTCACTTACATAGCAGGTCTGTATTTCTCCATGGTGTGTTATACTACCTGCTCAGAGAAGACTTTGGTGCCCTAGAAAGTCATATCTAATGCACTGGATTTTGTCTTGTCAACAGCTATACAGTATGGGTTTTATAAACTGTTCACAGCCAGAGTCTTATGACACTCATAACTATAGAGGTTTTTACTATTTCTCAGCAGATATAACATTGCCCAACTCCTTGTCTTTGTCATCACACCAAGTACTAAAGAGAAGCTTTGTGATTACCTGGCTCTCACTAACTGATATAATCACAGTTGCCCATAGATGGTTCAACCATTGATGTTTGATTGGTGGAAAACCATTCATTCATGATTGGACTATCAATGGTACACTACTGCACATATGCAGACCACTGCCATGCATTCAAAGGCTGTGGCCGCTTCCACAGTGTGAACTCTGCAGCTGATGTACTTCATCAGTGTCTCCCCAAAGTTGCAAATCTATTTACCATCATCAACAGACCATGGAGGGTTGCTAAACATAGTTGGTTATTGGCCATTCCCAATCACAGGTCTCATGTGTTATGAAGAACAAAATTCTTCCATACATGGGATGGATTTTTGGAGTTCAAGACATATTAGGTACTGTACACTATATTAAAATGTACTTTATAAAATCGATTTTGCAAAGAATATAGATTAACTTCCTGAACAGATGTCTGACTCATCAGCTCATATATAAGATATTGAACGTGTTTGTACTATTTCTTTATAAGGCTATGTGGGATTTAATTGGGAACTCTTTGCTTTATTACCATTTATTTATATAGTGACACAATATTATGCAGTGATGTACATTCACTCATATCAATACATTGGGACACATCCTGCCCCTATTCGCATGCATACCAGCATTTTTCAATGCCAGTATGCATGAATACCTAAAGAGCAGGACAGCTTGTCCAAAATAGGCTGGTATCCAATTAACCCTGATATGCGGCACTTATTGTGGACTATGCGTCTGGTACCCCAGGCAGCCAAAGCATAATCAGCGGTAAGCATCCCTCGGACCCACAATAACACATGGGATCAGGAGCTTATCCAAGATCCCATAGGTTATAGCACAATAACAAGACATTTTTCTAGCAGAAAAAAACAGGCTATAATTGGATAGCCCGATAATTATCATCAGCCCATTTTTTTTTTTGGGGGGGGGGGAATGAACGGGGCTAATTGGATACCGTTAATAGAGTTGTTCAGACGAAGACCTGACTTCTGGGTTTATACGGTTTAATACTTTTTAATATGAGAACAGATCACAAACTGATACAGTTCCCATACTGAAAAGTATTGAACAATGACCTTCGCTTCTATTTATTAACATATATTATCTACACAATATACTGTACCTTGCAATAATTTAGATCCACTACACACTGTTACAGTATAAATTTGAGAATATTTGTACTTCTCTATAGATGGTTTGCAATCATTTATTTTTCATGGTGAACTACAAAAACAAATAAAAATATCAGATAAAAAAACATGCAGAATGATTTTATTTTATATTAGTTTGGCAGGATTAATGTCTATTTTTGATATATGTATTAATCACATATTGTTAGGTCTATCTACAATCATCAACCAGCCACATTTGTAAATGCATCTGAAAATGAACCTAAAATTTAAAAAGTATTATTATTATCATGTACTAGGTTGCGTTTTTGGTCCATTCAGTCTTTGATGTCAGGCCAATATCATACCATGGCCCTCACTCCGAGTTGATCGCTCGCTGACGTTTTTCGCAGCGCAGCGATCAGGTTGAAAAATGGCATTTCTGCGCATGCGCATGGTACGCAGCGTGCATGCGCTAAGTACTTTCACACAAAACGTTGTGTTTTTACACAAGCTCGAGCAACGCTTTTCAGTCGCTCGAGTGTTCGTTGTTTGATTGACAGGAAGTGGGTGTTTCTGGGCGGCAACTCAGCGTTTTCAAGGAGTGTGCTAAAAAACGCAGGCGTGCCAGGTAAAAACGCAGGAGTGGCTGGAGAAACGGGGGATTGGCTGGCCGAACGCAGGGCGTATTTATGACGTCAAACCAGGAACTAAATAGACTGCAGTCATCGCAAGCTAGTAGTAAGTCTTGAGCCACTCTGAAACTGCATGAAATTTTTCAGTTGCAGAACTGCTAACCTTTCGATCGCGCTTCTGCTACGCTAAGATACACTCCCTGAGGGCGGCGGCCTAGCGTTTGCATTGCTGCTAAAAGCAGCTAGCGAGCGATCAACTCGGAATGAGGGCCCATGTGCATTATTGTTAGTGCAACTGTGACACAGACATGACTAAATATGCCTTTATTTTTTTATATATCGCATTTTTCTATAAAAATTATTTTATTTTTGATATTGTGTTTATATTGTTTGTGAGCTGAGCTTGAACTATTTTGCAATCTCAAGATCTTAGAGTAAATGTGATAGAGTCCAACTTACCAGAGGTCCGAGATTTGTAAATATCTAATTTTATTTCCACTTAAGTGCCACATACAATTTGTCCTCATACACTATTGCTGCAGGATTGCCATCACCTGTGTTGAAACACCTTTGATATTAATTAACCCACAGGTTCTCAAACTCGGTCCTCGGGGCCCCACACAGTGCATGTTTTGCAGGTCTCCACATAGAATCACAAGTGAAATAATTAGCTCCACCTGTGGACCTTTTCAAATGTGTCAGTGAGTAATTAATACACCTGTGCACCTGCTGGGTTACCTGCAAACATGCACTATGTGGGGTCCTGAGGACCGATTTTGAGTACCTGTGAATTAACCTGTTTAAAACAGGTGATGAAATTGAAAAGTCTAAATTAAGAGTCCAGGAACAGAGTATTTTGTATCTCCTAGAATGGGTCATGTTGGAAGGAATGCATCTGTCCCACTCTTGTTTGCTACCACTAGAACATGAATCATTGGTGGGAGTGATTTGTGGACTGATATGATCATAAATAGACTTACCATATTGCATACCTCCCAACATGACCCTCTTCAGGAGGGACAGAATGCTCTGCTCCTGGACTTCCCTCTTAATGTATGATTGCCATCACCTGTGTGGAAACACCTTTCTTATCCATTTACCTGTTCAAAACAGGTGCTGGCAATCATAAATTAAGAGAAGTCCAGAAGCAGAGCATTCTGTCCCTCTTGGAGAGGGTCATGTTGGGAGGTATGATATTATACCTTTAAACTTGGACTCTCATGGACTACACAGGTTCTGTGGCTGATCAAGCCTGCATTTCACCAGATTTTGAAGTCAGCCACAGAACCTGTGTAATTCATTAGTGTCCCAGTTTAAAGGTATAGTATGGTAAGCCTAATCATATGGCTGGAGATTCTCAAGCTTCTGCTTGCTAGGAGATGGCAGATGTTAGATAAAAGCAACATTTTATTTGCAGTTAACCTGTAATTTGCGAGATTACAGTGTCCTATAAATTAAATCATAAACCATCAGAACATATGTTTTTCATGATAATGTCCCTTTAATATTATAAAGCTACAAATGCCACTGTGCTTATTGGCAAATAAAACCTGCTCTCACTAAGGCAAACAAAGCATTCACTAAGACTGAAATACTAAGGGGGGAGAGACTAATTATCTACTTCATGTACTACAATTAAAGCTGCAATCGTAAAATTGGGAAATGCAGTGCTAAAAATGCCAGCCCAGATTAAATGTGTTCCAGTTCACAAACCTCCCCTCTCCCTATTGTTCAATAATTAGATTTGCCTAATTTACCACCAAGCAACCATTGTTAGAATAAGGCGAAGCATTAATGTTATGCCACTCTTTTATGACTGTCAAGTGAACAGTGTGCAGCACCTGATCTATTGATATGGGTAGGGAATTCTTCAAACCATCGAAGCCTGAGTAAGTCTTTTTGAATATATCACTTGAAGACAAAATACGTTTCCAGAAACAGATAAAACCAGCAGGAATCCTTTGTCTGTTTAAATACAGAAAATTTCCTTCTCAACTTATTGTTTATTTTGTTAGAGAAACAAAACCGGCGTAAAGACACATCGCTAGCGCATTCATTAGCCAATTAAAACTTTTTGTGTGATTGGGCCCAACAGTTTCACACTTGTATGGCTCTCAAGCAATATTTTTACACTCTGTCTTCTGTGATTAATTCCGGGTGGAGATTGCATCAGCTCAAATTCCATTACTCATTTGCTCCTGATTAATTCAGGATTGGGAGTACATTAGCATAGGTCCTATTATGCATTTGCTGTATCCAGATTTGACAGTTTTCACTACAGCATCTGAACGCTGAGTGGCAACCATTTTTGGCATTTACAGTATGATGCTGAATTGCTGCTGGTTGTCAATAATAAAATATATAGTCAAAGTGTTGAAACTAATAAAAACTATTTCCCAAATCTCATATTTTAACATTGTACATAATTCCTGATGGTAATATATCAATAATACTTATAAAGGGAACATTGCAAAT
Source organism: Pseudophryne corroboree (assembly GCF_028390025.1). Taxonomy (NCBI): domain Eukaryota; kingdom Metazoa; phylum Chordata; class Amphibia; order Anura; family Myobatrachidae; genus Pseudophryne; species Pseudophryne corroboree. Next base: position 160,397,218 of record NC_086448.1, read on the forward strand.
TATAATTACTATGATATTTATATTTATGATTAAATACTGCTACTACACAACTAATTGATCGGACAGTCCAACTATTCAGTGATGAAGTCTGTGTGACATTCTTTCAGCAGGTTCTAGTGAAAGTAGGGGATGTTTTTAAATAATTCATTTTTTATTTTTTTTAGATTTCTCCTACATCTCCTTGGACTACAAATAATTCAGTAGAGGAGAAAGCACAATCAGTGCTGGACTATATTGGTAAAAAAAAAAAAAAAGATAAACAATGACCGTATCTGTCAGGGAAACACACTAACTGCAGGAATATGACTATGGAGACAGTCCTGCAACATTGCAGGAAGTTAGTAAGTGACCTGGAAAACTAATAGTCATTACTTTAACTTTCCTTTGCATTTTTAAATCTCAGCCAGGGATGGTATGAAGCTAACATTTCTGAGAATACTGTGTGTGCGCATTCATAAACACATTTATCATTTACTGAAAAGTAATGTACAGTAAGTCAAACTTTTAATCAAAACTACAGTACCTGAATCTTAAATGCAGGGATAGTAGTAGGACTTCTCTACATCAACCACTAAACTGGTGTGGTCAGATCACATGCAACAGCGCTGCCCCACTGATTCCCCCATCTTTTGATGAGGAGATCCGTTCTGCAGATGTGCATAATTTAATATTTAAGGCCCAGATTTATCAAGCCCTCGAGAGTGATAAATAGCACGGTGATAATCTACCAACCAATCAGGTCCTAACTGTCATTTTTCAAACACAGCCTGTAACACGTCAGTTAGGAGCTGATTGGCTGGTACCAAGGGCGTAGCTACCATAGGTGCAGGTAGTGCAGCTGCTATGGGGTCCAGAGCTGAAAGGGGCCCACCTTCCCTGTCAAAGTTACATGTGTTATCTACATTTTCGTGATTGGTTGGTACATAGGGGTCCTTTCAATCTTCCTTTGGGCCTGCACTATATCTATCCCTGGACTTGCTCATTGTAGTGTGGTATAATATGAACTGGAGGGCATTTTTGTAATTTTATAATATATGAACCGGTGCACTGTACGGGGAGCACTATATATCATAATGTGAGTTGGGGGTACTGTGTGGGATAATGTGTACTGGCAGCTCTGAAATATGACATAGCGTGAACTTAAGCATTACTACGATTCATAAAAGAAACTAGGGCACTACTATGGGGCATAACATTAAATAAGGCTCTACCATGGTTCAGAAAATTAACTAGGGCACTATTATAGGGCATAAAATTAACAACTGCTGCAGGGAAGTGTCTCTCTAGAAGCATTGGGACGGGGGCCCCTTCAAAATGTTGCTATGGGGCCCACACAGTTCTGGCTACTCCCCTGGCTGGTACTTTATCACCGTGCTATTTATCACTCTACAAGGCTTGCTAAATTAGGTCCTATATATTTAAAAATAAAATACTTTTTAAACTATATGTTAGGCGCCGGGGTCCGCTCGTCGGTGCGGCCCGGCGCCTAGCAACCAGGGACGCCGTGCGCGTACAGCCGCCGGCTCCCTGGCAACGCTAGACGCCGGGCGCACGGAGCCGCTCTGACCTTAGCAACGGGGACGCCACGTTCGGCCGCGTTCCCCGTTGCTGGGTCTGTTCTAATTATATTTTGGTGTGCTGGCCGTGCAGCATGCAAGCTGCACGGCATTACCTGAGATTACCTTGTCTGGATCCTGATTGGAGGGTTCCTGAATAAAGGCACTCTCAGGACTTCTTACAGACGCCGGTGATAGCTTCCTGTTTGCCTGTGTCAGCTACAGAGAGTTTCCAGTCCTGCTCAATCCGGTTGTTCCTGTCCTCAGTGATCCTGTACTCGGAAGTTTGTCATCTATTCCTGGAGTCTGACCGAGCACCTTTAACATCCTGTGGTGTTCGTGAGTCGCGGCGCAGCCGTGTGTTGCGGCTTGTCCGCTTACTGTTTATTATTTAGTTTATTTGTGTTCTGGAGCTTTTGCGGAGGATTCCGCTCCCACAGATCCACTCTGGTATCCAGCGGTGCTGGATAGGAGTAACGGATCAGTGGATCTTTGGTTGTCCTTTTCCCTGGCGGCTAGTCCGCACATACCTTTGGTTTAAGTTAGTTAGCTTGTAACCCCTGGCCTGGTTGCTTAGTCAGAGGGCCCCTTGTTATCACCCTGTCTCGGATTTCCCTTTGTCTCCCATTAAGACCTGCGGGGGCATCGGGGTTGGGCAGACATAATCCGCCCTTCGAACGCGGCTGCCATGGGCTCAAGCAACCATAGTCTCGCAGGGGATTTCTGATAACACGGGCGAGACAACGGAGTTAGGGCGCCAGGGGTTACTAGGCTCTCCTGCTCCCACAACCAGCATATCTTCCCAGTACTCAGACCTCTGCCATAAGATCACCTCTGGTCTGGAGTACGGGAATCATAACATTATCACCGGCCAGACAAAAAAAAAAAATTTAAATTAACAGGAGTTAATCTTTTTTTTCACTTATTCAGTTGGGAGATTTTGCCGGCCTCATGAATCCCGCCGGTGTTGGGCCAAATCCTGGCCAGCTTCTAGTTAGTCAGATTCAAGAACTTACTCAGATGGTTCAGGATCTGTCCCTCCGGGTGAGGTCACAGGAAGATCTGTTACGGACTTCCCCGAGGGTCATCCCTGAACCAAAAATGCATCTGCCTGACCGTTTTTCTGGGGATAGAAAACAGTTTTTTAATTTTAAAGAGTCTTGTAAACTTTATTTTCGTTTAAGACCAGGCTCCTCAGGTACGGAGGCTCAGCGGGTTGGAATTATTATTTCTCTGCTTCAGGGGGATCCTCAGACCTGGGCTTTTGGTTTAAAGACAGACGATCCGGCCTTATCGTCTGTAGACGCCTTTTTAAAATCTTTAGGGCTATTGTATGACGACCCTGATAGAGAGGCGTCCGCTGAGAGTCAGTTGCGTGCTCTTAGACAGGGTAGGAATCCCGCAGAGAGTTATTGTACGGAGTTTCGCCGTTGGTCGAACGACTGTGGATGGAATGACCCAGCCCTACGCAGTCAGTTTCGCCTCGGCTTATCTGAATCTATAAAAGACAGTCTCCTTCAGTATCCCGCTCCTGAGACTCTCGATAAACTCATGGAGCTCTCTATTAAGATAGATCGTCGGCTCAGAGAGCGGAGGGCTGAAAAAGGGGCATCTGTCTGGTCTACTCCTTGTGTTCTTTCCATTCCTGTAGACATGGAGGAGCCTATGCAGATAGGTCTTTCCAAATTGTCTCCTGAAGAAAGAACCAGGAGGCAAAATTCTGGTCTTTGTTTATACTGTGGAGGTAAGGGACATTTTGCCCGTAGTTGTCCGAACAAGTCGGGAAACTTCCTGACCAAGTGAGTTGTGAGGGGGTTCACTTTGGTCTGCAGCTTATCTCCTCAAATAATTCACTGTTAGTTCCTGCTAAAGTTTCCTTTGGCAGCCTCTGTTCCTCGGTCTCTGCTTTTGTGGACAGTGGAGCTGCAGGGAACTTTATGGATTTAACATGGGCCAAGGCCTTAGGTATTCCTCAGTTAACCTTGGGTAGGTGTGTCACCATGCATGGTTTAGATGGGAGTCCCTTGTCCAATGGGGTTATTTCTCTATGCACACCTCTTGTTTTACTCTCGGTAGGAGCTCTGCATTCTGAAAAGATTGAGTTTTTCCTTACCCATTGTCCAGCAGTTCCTGTGGTTCTGGGTCACCCTTGGCTGGCCTTTCATAATCCCATCATTGATTGGCAGTCGGGGGAGATCTTACAATGGGGTACCATCTGTAATAAAGAATGTATTACGCTTCCTATCCGAGTAGCTGCCGCCGTTCCCGCACCCATTCCTGGGGAATACCAGGATTTTGTTGATGTATTTTCCAAGGGCAATGCGGATATTCTGCCTCCCCATAGGCCTTATGATTGTGCCATTGAGCTAATTCCTGGTGCCACGTTGCCTAAAGGAAGGTTATATGCATTGTCTGGTCCTGAAACTGTGGCCATGAATGAGTATGTGAAAGAAAGCCTTGGGAAAGGATTTATCAGGCCATCTAAATCCCCTTTAAGTGCAGGCTTCTTCTTCGTAGAGAAGAAGGATGGTTCACTCAGACCCTGCATTGACTTTAGAGCTTTGAATAAAATCTCAGTAAAGAATACTTACCCTCTGCCGCTGATCTCTGTCCTCTTTGATCAGCTACGTTCAGCTGTGATTTTTTCTAAGATTGACCTGAGAGGAGCATATAACCTCATCAGAATCAAGTCAGGGGATGAGTGGAAAACGGCATTCAGTACTCAGTCAGGCCACTATGAGTATCTGGTTATGCCATTTGGCCTGTCTAACGCTCCGGCAGTTTTCCAGGATCTCATTAACGATGTGCTCCGTGAATTTCTTGGAAGATTCGTTGTAGTCTACTTAGACGATATTTTGATATATTCTGACTCTGTAGAACAACATGTTACCCAGGTGCGTCAGGTTCTAAAGAAATTACGTGAAAATCACCTATATGCCAAGCTGGAGAAGTGTGAATTTCATGTCACGGAGGTATCCTTTTTAGGGTACATTATTTCCCCTCGGGGATTCCGTATGGAACCAAAGAAGCTCCAAGCCATCCTTAGTTGGGCGCAACCCACCAACTTAAAAGCAATTCAGCGCTTTTTAGGGTTTGCGAACTACTATAGAAGATTTATTCACTCTTTCTCTGACCTAGTTGCTCCCATTGTGGCACTGACTAAGAAGGGAGCAGATCCTACCAATTGGTCACGTGAAGCTGAGTTATCTTTTCAGGCCTTGAAACAAGCCTTTGTCTCAGCCCCTATCCTTAGACATCCCAACCCAGAATTGCCTTTCATTGTTGAGGTTGATGCCTCGGAGGTTGGAGTAGGGGCTATCCTTTCTCAGAAGGATCCGGATTCCCTTGAATTACATCCTTGTGCCTTTATGTCCAGGAAATTCTCATCTGCAGAATCCAACTACGATGTTGGTAACCGGGAATTGCTGGCTATTAAATGGGCTTTCGAGGAGTGGAGGCATTGGCTTGAAGGAGCGACTCATACCATTTCAGTTTTGACTGATCACAAAAATCTTCAATACATTGAATCAGCTAAACGACTGAATGCCCGGCAGGCTCGTTGGGCTTTATTTTTTACTCGTTTCAAATTCATTATCACCTTCAGGCCAGGTTCCAAGAATACTAAGGCAGATGCCCTGTCACGCAGTTTTCTTCCAGTTCAAGACAACAGTCCTGTTACTCCCATACTTCCGTCTTCAGTCATTCGGGCAGGCCTCACACAGGATGTATTTACCCAGTTAAAGCTGCTTCAACATCAAGCTCCTGGAAATACTCCTGCTGGTCGTCTTTTTGTCCCTGAGTTTTTGAGAGCAACTGTTTTGACGGAGTTTCATGATAGCAAAGTTGCCGGGCATCCGGGAATCGCTAAGACTTTGGAATTAGTCTCCCGCTCAGTATGGTGGCCTGGTCTTTCCAAAGACATTAAAGAGTTTGTTTTTTCGTGTCAGGTCTGTGCACAGCATAAAGTTCCCCGTTCTTTGCCTATAGGTCAACTTATGCCCTTGAATGTTCCTCTTAGGCCATGGTCGCATATCTCCATGGATTTTGTGGTGGACCTCCCTCTGTCAGCCGGATGCCGAGTCATATGGGTGGTAGTGGACCGTTTTAGCAAAATGGCCCATTTCATTGCTCTTCCCCGATTGCCATCTGCCCAGGGATTGGCAGTCTTGTTCCTCCGCCATGTTTTCAGACTCCATGGCTTACCCACTGATATTGTTTCTGATCGGGGTCCACAATTCATTGCACAATTTTGGAAGTCTTTTTGTGCTTCGTTAAAGATGAAATTATCTTTAACGTCCGGCTATCATCCCCAATCCAATGGGCAGACTGAGCGAGTTAACCAATCTCTAAAACAATATTTGCGTTTGTACTCGGCCAAACTCCAAAATGACTGGTCTGAGTTTCTTCCATTGGCGGAGTTTGCTTATAATAATGCCTGTCATTCCTCCACCAATGTGTCTCCATTTTTTGCAGTTTTTGGTTTTCACCCCAGAGCTAATTCATTTTTTCAACATTCCTCTGTCTCCTCTCTGGCCCTGACCTCTCATCTTAAACTTATTTGGAGAAAAGTGCACCTGGCTCTCAGAAAAGCAGCATTCCGGGAAAAAAAATTTTCTGACAGGCTCCGGCGGCCGTGCACTTTTAAAGTAGGAGACAGGGTGTGGTTGTCGACTCGCAACATTAAACTTCGACAAACCTCAGCCAGATTGGGTCCTAGATTTATTGGACCATTTCACATTATCAAAAAAGTCAATCCAGTTGCTTTCCGGTTACGTTTACCAAAAACTTTGCGGATCGGAAATACCTTCCATTGCTCATTGCTGAAACCATATGTTTCGTCTAGTAGATTTCCTCGTAAAATATCTCAGGGGAGATCACCAATAAATGTACAGGGTCAGCAGGAGTTCTTGGTGGAGAAGGTTCTCGATTCCAAGTTGTCCCGGGGTCGGCTTTATTTTTTGGTACATTGGAGAGGTTATGGGCCAGAGGAAAGGTCTTGGGTCCTGGATGAGGATCTTCATGCCCCGAGGCTCAAAAGGGCATTTTTTCGAGAATTTCCTCAGAAACCTGGCTTTAGGGGTTCCTTGACCCCTCCTCAAGGGGGGGGTACTGTTAGGCGCCGGGGTCCGCTCGTCGGTGCGGCCCGGCGCCTAGCAACCAGGGACGCCGTGCGCGTACAGCCGCCGGCTCCCTGGCAACGCTAGACGCCGGGCGCACGGAGCCGCTCTGACCTTAGCAACGGGGACGCCACGTTCGGCCGCGTTCCCCGTTGCTGGGTCTGTTCTAATTATATTTTGGTGTGCTGGCCGTGCAGCATGCAAGCTGCACGGCATTACCGGAGATTACCTTGTCTGGATCCTGATTGGAGGGTTCCTGAATAAAGGCACTCTCAGGACTTCTTACAGACGCCGGTGATAGCTTCCTGTTTGCCTGTGTCAGCTACAGAGAGTTTCCAGTCCTGCTCAATCCGGTTGTTCCTGTCCTCAGTGATCCTGTACTCGGAAGTTTGTCATCTATTCCTGGAGTCTGACCGAGCACCTTTAACATCCTGTGGTGTTCGTGAGTCGCGGCGCAGCCGTGTGTTGCGGCTTGTCCGCTTACTGTTTATTATTTAGTTTATTTGTGTTCTGGAGCTTTTGCGGAGGATTCCGCTCCCACAGATCCACTCTGGTATCCAGCGGTGCTGGATAGGAGTAACGGATCAGTGGATCTTTGGTTGTCCTTTTCCCTGGCGGCTAGTCCGCACATACCTTTGGTTTAAGTTAGTTAGCTTGTAACCCCTGGCCTGGTTGCTTAGTCAGAGGGCCCCTTGTTATCACCCTGTCTCGGATTTCCCTTTGTCTCCCATTAAGACCTGCGGGGGCATCGGGGTTGGGCAGACATAATCCGCCCTTCGAACGCGGCTGCCATGGGCTCAAGCAACCATAGTCTCGCAGGGGATTTCTGATAACACGGGCGAGACAACGGAGTTAGGGCGCCAGGGGTTACTAGGCTCTCCTGCTCCCACAACCAGCATATCTTCCCAGTACTCAGACCTCTGCCATAAGATCACCTCTGGTCTGGAGTACGGGAATCATAACATTATCACCGGCCAGACAAAAAAAAAAAATTTAAATTAACAGGAGTTAATCTTTTTTTTCACTTATTCAGTTGGGAGATTTTGTCGGCCTCATGAATCCCGCCGGTGTTGGGCCAAATCCTGGCCAGCTTCTAGTTAGTCAGATTCAAGAACTTACTCAGATGGTTCAGGATCTGTCCCTCCGGGTGAGGTCACAGGAAGATCTGTTACGGACTTCCCCGAGGGTCATCCCTGAACCAAAAATGCATCTGCCTGACCGTTTTTCTGGGGATAGAAAACAGTTTTTTAATTTTAAAGAGTCTTGTAAACTTTATTTTCGTTTAAGACCAGGCTCCTCAGGTACGGAGGCTCAGCGGGTTGGAATTATTATTTCTCTGCTTCAGGGGGATCCTCAGACCTGGGCTTTTGGTTTAAAGACAGACGATCCGGCCTTATCGTCTGTAGACGCCTTTTTAAAATCTTTAGGGCTATTGTATGACGACCCTGATAGAGAGGCGTCCGCTGAGAGTCAGTTGCGTGCTCTTAGACAGGGTAGGAATCCCGCAGAGAGTTATTGTACGGAGTTTCGCCGTTGGTCGAACGACTGTGGATGGAATGACCCAGCCCTACGCAGTCAGTTTCGCCTCGGCTTATCTGAATCTATAAAAGACAGTCTCCTTCAGTATCCCGCTCCTGAGACTCTCGATAAACTCATGGAGCTCTCTATTAAGATAGATCGTCGGCTCAGAGAGCGGAGGGCTGAAAAAGGGGCATCTGTCTGGTCTACTCCTTGTGTTCTTTCCATTCCTGTAGACATGGAGGAGCCTATGCAGATAGGTCTTTCCAAATTGTCTCCTGAAGAAAGAACCAGGAGGCAAAATTCTGGTCTTTGTTTATACTGTGGAGGTAAGGGACATTTTGCCCGTAGTTGTCCGAACAAGTCGGGAAACTTCCTGACCAAGTGAGTTGTGAGGGGGTTCACTTTGGTCTGCAGCTTATCTCCTCAAATAATTCACTGTTAGTTCCTGCTAAAGTTTCCTTTGGCAGCCTCTGTTCCTCGGTCTCTGCTTTTGTGGACAGTGGAGCTGCAGGGAACTTTATGGATTTAACATGGGCCAAGGCCTTAGGTATTCCTCAGTTAACCTTGGGTAGGTGTGTCACCATGCATGGTTTAGATGGGAGTCCCTTGTCCAATGGGGTTATTTCTCTATGCACACCTCTTGTTTTACTCTCGGTAGGAGCTCTGCATTCTGAAAAGATTGAGTTTTTCCTTACCCATTGTCCAGCAGTTCCTGTGGTTCTGGGTCACCCTTGGCTGGCCTTTCATAATCCCATCATTGATTGGCAGTCGGGGGAGATCTTACAATGGGGTACCATCTGTAATAAAGAATGTATTACGCTTCCTATCCGAGTAGCTGCCGCCGTTCCCGCACCCATTCCTGGGGAATACCAGGATTTTGTTGATGTATTTTCCAAGGGCAATGCGGATATTCTGCCTCCCCATAGGCCTTATGATTGTGCCATTGAGCTAATTCCTGGTGCCACGTTGCCTAAAGGAAGGTTATATGCATTGTCTGGTCCTGAAACTGTGGCCATGAATGAGTATGTGAAAGAAAGCCTTGGGAAAGGATTTATCAGGCCATCTAAATCCCCTTTAAGTGCAGGCTTCTTCTTCGTAGAGAAGAAGGATGGTTCACTCAGACCCTGCATTGACTTTAGAGCTTTGAATAAAATCTCAGTAAAGAATACTTACCCTCTGCCGCTGATCTCTGTCCTCTTTGATCAGCTACGTTCAGCTGTGATTTTTTCTAAGATTGACCTGAGAGGAGCATATAACCTCATCAGAATCAAGTCAGGGGATGAGTGGAAAACGGCATTCAGTACTCAGTCAGGCCACTATGAGTATCTGGTTATGCCATTTGGCCTGTCTAACGCTCCGGCAGTTTTCCAGGATCTCATTAACGATGTGCTCCGTGAATTTCTTGGAAGATTCGTTGTAGTCTACTTAGACGATATTTTGATATATTCTGACTCTGTAGAACAACATGTTACCCAGGTGCGTCAGGTTCTAAAGAAATTACGTGAAAATCACCTATATGCCAAGCTGGAGAAGTGTGAATTTCATGTCACGGAGGTATCCTTTTTAGGGTACATTATTTCCCCTCGGGGATTCCGTATGGAACCAAAGAAGCTCCAAGCCATCCTTAGTTGGGCGCAACCCACCAACTTAAAAGCAATTCAGCGCTTTTTAGGGTTTGCGAACTACTATAGAAGATTTATTCACTCTTTCTCTGACCTAGTTGCTCCCATTGTGGCACTGACTAAGAAGGGAGCAGATCCTACCAATTGGTCACGTGAAGCTGAGTTATCTTTTCAGGCCTTGAAACAAGCCTTTGTCTCAGCCCCTATCCTTAGACATCCCAACCCAGAATTGCCTTTCATTGTTGAGGTTGATGCCTCGGAGGTTGGAGTAGGGGCTATCCTTTCTCAGAAGGATCCGGATTCCCTTGAATTACATCCTTGTGCCTTTATGTCCAGGAAATTCTCATCTGCAGAATCCAACTACGATGTTGGTAACCGGGAATTGCTGGCTATTAAATGGGCTTTCGAGGAGTGGAGGCATTGGCTTGAAGGAGCGACTCATACCATTTCAGTTTTGACTGATCACAAAAATCTTCAATACATTGAATCAGCTAAACGACTGAATGCCCGGCAGGCTCGTTGGGCTTTATTTTTTACTCGTTTCAAATTCATTATCACCTTCAGGCCAGGTTCCAAGAATACTAAGGCAGATGCCCTGTCACGCAGTTTTCTTCCAGTTCAAGACAACAGTCCTGTTACTCCCATACTTCCGTCTTCAGTCATTCGGGCAGGCCTCACACAGGATGTATTTACCCAGTTAAAGCTGCTTCAACATCAAGCTCCTGGAAATACTCCTGCTGGTCGTCTTTTTGTCCCTGAGTTTTTGAGAGCAACTGTTTTGACGGAGTTTCATGATAGCAAAGTTGCCGGGCATCCGGGAATCGCTAAGACTTTGGAATTAGTCTCCCGCTCAGTATGGTGGCCTGGTCTTTCCAAAGACATTAAAGAGTTTGTTTTTTCGTGTCAGGTCTGTGCACAGCATAAAGTTCCCCGTTCTTTGCCTATAGGTCAACTTATGCCCTTGAATGTTCCTCTTAGGCCATGGTCGCATATCTCCATGGATTTTGTGGTGGACCTCCCTCTGTCAGCCGGATGCCGAGTCATATGGGTGGTAGTGGACCGTTTTAGCAAAATGGCCCATTTCATTGCTCTTCCCCGATTGCCATCTGCCCAGGGATTGGCAGTCTTGTTCCTCCGCCATGTTTTCAGACTCCATGGCTTACCCACTGATATTGTTTCTGATCGGGGTCCACAATTCATTGCACAATTTTGGAAGTCTTTTTGTGCTTCGTTAAAGATGAAATTATCTTTAACGTCCGGCTATCATCCCCAATCCAATGGGCAGACTGAGCGAGTTAACCAATCTCTAAAACAATATTTGCGTTTGTACTCGGCCAAACTCCAAAATGACTGGTCTGAGTTTCTTCCATTGGCGGAGTTTGCTTATAATAATGCCTGTCATTCCTCCACCAATGTGTCTCCATTTTTTGCAGTTTTTGGTTTTCACCCCAGAGCTAATTCATTTTTTCAACATTCCTCTGTCTCCTCTCTGGCCCTGACCTCTCATCTTAAACTTATTTGGAGAAAAGTGCACCTGGCTCTCAGAAAAGCAGCATTCCGGGAAAAAAAATTTTCTGACAGGCTCCGGCGGCCGTGCACTTTTAAAGTAGGAGACAGGGTGTGGTTGTCGACTCGCAACATTAAACTTCGACAAACCTCAGCCAGATTGGGTCCTAGATTTATTGGACCATTTCACATTATCAAAAAAGTCAATCCAGTTGCTTTCCGGTTACGTTTACCAAAAACTTTGCGGATCGGAAATACCTTCCATTGCTCATTGCTGAAACCATATGTTTCGTCTAGTAGATTTCCTCGTAAAATATCTCAGGGGAGATCACCAATAAATGTACAGGGTCAGCAGGAGTTCTTGGTGGAGAAGGTTCTCGATTCCAAGTTGTCCCGGGGTCGGCTTTATTTTTTGGTACATTGGAGAGGTTATGGGCCAGAGGAAAGGTCTTGGGTCCTGGATGAGGATCTTCATGCCCCGAGGCTCAAAAGGGCATTTTTTCGAGAATTTCCTCAGAAACCTGGCTTTAGGGGTTCCTTGACCCCTCCTCAAGGGGGGGGTACTGTTAGGCGCCGGGGTCCGCTCGTCGGTGCGGCCCGGCGCCTAGCAACCAGGGACGCCGTGCGCGTACAGCCGCCGGCTCCCTGGCAACGCTAGACGCCGGGCGCACGGAGCCGCTCTGACCTTAGCAACGGGGACGCCACGTTCGGCCGCGTTCCCCGTTGCTGGGTCTGTTCTAATTATATTTTGGTGTGCTGGCCGTGCAGCATGCAAGCTGCACGGCATTACCGGAGATTACCTTGTCTGGATCCTGATTGGAGGGTTCCTGAATAAAGGCACTCTCAGGACTTCTTACAGACGCCGGTGATAGCTTCCTGTTTGCCTGTGTCAGCTACAGAGAGTTTCCAGTCCTGCTCAATCCGGTTGTTCCTGTCCTCAGTGATCCTGTACTCGGAAGTTTGTCATCTATTCCTGGAGTCTGACCGAGCACCTTTAACATCCTGTGGTGTTCGTGAGTCGCGGCGCTGCCGTGTGTTGCGGCTTGTCCGCTTACTGTTTATTATTTAGTTTATTTGTGTTCTGGAGCTTTTGCGGAGGATTCCGCTCCCACAGATCCACTCTGGTATCCAGCGGTGCTGGATAGGAGTAACGGATCAGTGGATCTTTGGTTGTCCTTTTCCCTGGCGGCTAGTCCGCACATACCTTTGGTTTAAGTTAGTTAGCTTGTAACCCCTGGCCTGGTTGCTTAGTCAGAGGGCCCCTTGTTATCACCCTGTCTCGGATTTCCCTTTGTCTCCCATTAAGACCTGCGGGGGCATCGGGGTTGGGCAGACATAATCCGCCCTTCGAACGCGGCTGCCATGGGCTCAAGCAACCATAGTCTCGCAGGGGATTTCTGATAACACGGGCGAGACAACGGAGTTAGGGCGCCAGGGGTTACTAGGCTCTCCTGCTCCCACAACCAGCATATCTTCCCAGTACTCAGACCTCTGCCATAAGATCACCTCTGGTCTGGAGTACGGGAATCATAACACTATATTTACAAAAAAAATTAATAAATACATGTTATGAGCGGTTTTGAAGGGAAAAATCAGTCAGTTAAGTGGATAAATGTAAATGAACTAGTAGTTGCACATAGTTCCACCCAGTGGGACCCTGAGTCCTCATGGCCCTGTTGTGCTGCACCTTTTACACTACCAGTAGTTGCTTAGCTGTTTAAATGAAACATTTCACTGCCCGACAAGCAATTAAATATCATATCTAAGCAGCTAAGCAAGTGCCCAACAATCAGTGGAATATCAGGCCTAAAAGAATATTGATACAATGAGGCAGGAGGTGCAAACAGGCATATTCTATATACAGTACTTCATGATACAATTTTTTTTATTATTACTAAGCCCCTTAATTCAGTAATTGATGCTGACTGAAATAGTTTCTACACACTCTCTAGTGAGGAGAATTGTGCATGCAGATGCAAGTCACTGTGTAAACAGAGCTAATTCTTAATAGATGAATTGCTCATTACTGAGGGTATACCAACTTCCCAGATGCAGTCTCCTGGCAGAAGAAATGCGTATGTCACACACCGGAATGTGGGACCCCGGGTCAAGCACTATCACTTTGCAGCCATCCATGTCCCGTGTTTAGACACTTATCTGCAGATGTGGCTGATGTTCTCCTGCCCGTGGTTCCCGCTGTTCTGATCCATAAGTGCCACAATCTTGGACAACATCAGAGAACCAGCTCTGTCAACCAGCTCCTATCTACGACAGTCACAAGCTCCATCCAGCCTACCAGAGCCTATGGCTCTCTATTTAAACCAGGAAGTGGTGAAAGCACATTGCTAGTACTACAGCTCTCTCAGAGGGTCAGTACCCATGCTCCTGGTTAGGTACCTTCTTCAGTAATTGTGTCATAGCATTCTACAATATCTCAAACTGTTCCAGCACACATGTTCCAGTATTTATTAGAAAGTTGTGCGCTCCTGCCCTGTCTTCTCTTCTCTGTGCAATGGCCCTGGCAGGATGACATCGCTGGTTCACCACTGTGCATGCGCTACCTGGCGCACACCACTATGCAGTACTTAACTCCTCAGGTAAGACACATAGGGGTATATTTACTAAAATTCGTATTTGCAGTGATTTGAAGGGAGTTTTAACTCGAATTACATCGTTCGTGTTTTTTTTCCAACTTTTTGAAAAAAGTGCATATAATTTACTAAGCTGCCGAGTTGGCTTCTTTTGTATTTTCCAATGTCGATGTGATTCGTATTTTTTTTTTCTAAGTTTACGGTTGTGTTTTAAGTTTGCGGCCGTAGTATTTAGATTTTGATTACGGATTTGTATTTGTCTTTCGCGGCAGTGTTTTTATGTAGTTCACGTACGCGTTTTTTGCGGCTTCCGTTTTTGTCACTCAAACATGATTGGTTTTGTTTGTGTTGGAGGAGTGTCTGAATGATTAGTATAAAACCGCCCCAAACCGGCCGGACCTCGTGGGTTTAGCTAGAGGAGAGGTGAGAGGAAGTGGTGTTAGTTTGTGGAGAGTTGGATTGCGTTTTTGGAGTGAGAAATTGATTGGTGAGTGTTGTATTGTGTGTGTGAAAAGTCCTGTGATTATTGTTGTATAGTATTTTTAAAGTTTGTCTAATTTTTGGTCTTTGGTTTTTTTTTTTTTTAAGTCTGTTGTTCTTGTTGTGTGTGTGTGTGTGTGTGTGTGTGTGTGTGTGTGTGTGTGTGTGTGTGTGTGTGTGTGTGTGTGTTTGTTCTGTGTTGTGTAGTGGTAGAGGAGGAGTGTGTTTTGTGTTTTTTTTTCCTCTGTGTTAATTGTTGTTAGTGTCTATTATGTCCCAGTCAGAGGTGAGTGAGGTGGAGGAGGTGAGTGAGAGGGAGGAGGTTAGTGAGGCGGAGGAGGAGGGTGAGGTTGCTGCTGCGGCCTCCAGTGAGAGTGATGATGATGCCGCTCCGCAGCCATGCACGACTACGAAGACAGGCAGAAATGTAAAATGTAGTCACGCAGAAAATGTGGCATTGGTGAATGAGTTAATGCGGCATCATCGGCACCTCTTTGGCCCTCAGGCCTCCAAGGTGACATCTCGCAGAAAGGCTGTGCTGTGGGGTCAAGTAGTTTCGGCAGTGAACTGCGAGGGTGTGGTGAGGCGGACTGAGGACACTTGTCGAAAGAGATTTTATGACATAAAGCGCAGGGTAAAGGCAAAAATGGCCAAGGAGGCAAAGTCAGCCGACAAACTGGGGGTGGCCATCCTTTCATTGCCACATATGCTGAGTGGGAGAAGCCCGTGCGTCGCATTATTCCACACAAAGTTGTCCGTGCCACTCATGTCAGAGATTCTGATCGGCCCAGGCAGGATGGTGAGTATTGTTTTGTTTGTTGTTATCAGTGTAGTTGTTTTAAAAATGTGTTTTAATGTGGACAAAACTGTTTTTAGTGTTTGGCATATTTGTTGCTTTGAGGATGTGTTGTTTTCATGTGTTTGTGTGTGAGGTATATGTATTATGAAATATTAAATGTTTGTGTGGGGTGTTTTTTTTTGTTTTGTTTTTCTGCATCATTTTCATTATGTAAAAGGAAAGATTATGTGTGCCATATGCGGATCAGACAATACTGTAACATAATTATTGCAATTTGTATGCTCCCAGTTTTATAGTTTTATGTTTAAACCTAATAATATTGCATAACGTTGTCTGGTACAAATTGTTTAAGTAGTGATGTGTGTAAAACGTTGTGTTCCTAGTTGTAACCGTTACCTTTAGCCATTTATGTTGAATGTGCTTAGCATGGATTGGTATTTCAGTATCAGATGGTATATTTGCTGCAGCTGAGTTTTGTAAGTTCTACTGTATGTATAAGTTGTAAGCATATGTGGTATTTGAATATAGCATTTGTTATGTAGTGTTTTACTACACATTCCTTGTTTGTGGTAAACATCTATGTTGTAGTATGCATAGGTTTTTTTGGTAAAGTAAGCAGGTGTGGTCATGTTGTTGTATTTTTAGATGTATATTATATCTGTACTTGCTGACGACAATATATGGCGGACTATTTTTAATATCAAATGTCAAAACACAGGTATGGTTTTGCTTTTCCTAATGGCTTCATGGCTAATGTTGTTTATCATGTTGTAATTGCTTTTTGAAAAATACATACCATAATGCAAAATATTTTTCAGTGTCACAAAGAAGAGCAGGCCATAGTAGCAGGACAAATGTTGCACAGGAGGATGCTGGTGCTACAGGTAAAGTATCCTTTATGGTTTTTTTGTCCCAAAATATATTTATGAAAATACACTAATGTCTTACGTTTTTCCATAGTCCCAATCCAGGCCACACCTTAGTCCGCAAATGCGCACAGGACAACCAACATCCAGCCGCAAACACGTGGCGTTGAAAAGAGCACGCCCAGATCTCCCGATGCCCACATCTGCATCTCCCCCTCACATACGCATCTCTACTGTGTCCTCAAGGCCACCATCAGATTTACTAGCACCTTCCCCAACACGCGACCCAGAATCCCCTTATCTGGCTGGTGAGTCCATAAAATAACACATCTGAACACTTACAAACACAGTGTACTTCTGATAATTATGTCAACAAAACAAACACACAGTAATGCAGCGTCAGTATAATTTTGTTGGCAAATAAAACAAACATTAATGTAAAGGCCTTAACACCTCCTCACTAAAACTACCAAACTACATGAGTGCACACTTGCGGTATACAGTAATTTAATGCTTACTAAAGTACACAACATAATCTGCTGGGCAAGCTTCAGCACATGAGTATCATTGCTTATTGGGCTTTAATCTTATTATCAACATTTTCCAAGATTTATATGTCGCCACAAGGGATCCGCAGCGCCCATAACACAGTACATAATAAAATCAGCAAACCTTAGTTATACTACAGGACAAAATAGGACAGGTTTATAAAAGCCGGTGTTAGGTGCCATCAAAGGGAGTATGGAGTTTAAGATAGTGTAAGTAAGAAAAGAAAAGGAACATAAGGAAATAAGTAGAGATGAGCGCCTGAAATTTTTCGGGTTTTGTGTTTTGGTTTTGGGTTCGGTTCCGCGGCCGTGTTTTGGGTTCGACCGCGTTTTGGCAAAACCTCACCGAATTTTTTTTGTCGGATTCGGGTGTGTTTTGGATTCGGGTGTTTTTTTAAAAAAACACTAAAAAACAGCTTAAATCATAGAATTTGGGGGTCATTTTGATCCCATATTATTATTAACCTCAAAAACCATAATTTCCACTCATTTTCAGTCTATTCTGAATACCTCACACCTCACAATATTATTTTTAGTCCTAAAATTTGCACCAAGGTCGCTGGATGACTAAGCTAAGCGACACTAGTGGCCGACACAAACACCTGGCCCATCTAGGAGTGGCACTGCAGTGTCACGCAGGATGTCCCTTCCAAAAAACCCTCCCCAATCAGCACATGACGCAAAGAAAAAAAGAGGCGCAATGAGGTAGCTGACTGTGTGAGTAAGATAAGCGACCCTAGTGGCCGACACAAACACCGGGCCCATTTAGGAGTGACACTGCAGTGTCACGCAGGATGTCCCTTCCAAAAAACCCTCCCCAATCAGCACATGACGCAAAGAAAAAAAGAGGCGCAATGAGGTAGCTGACTGTGTGAGTAAGATTAGCGACCCTAGTGGCCGACACAAACACCGGGCCCATTTAGGAGTGGCACTGCAGTGTCACGCAGGATGTCCCTTCCAAAAAACCCTCCCCAATCAGCACATGACGCAAAGAAAAAAAGAGGCGCAATGAGGTAGCTGACTGTGTGAGTAAGATTAGCGACCCTAGTGGCCGACACAAACACCGGGCCCATTTAGGAGTGGCACTGCAGTGTCACGCAGGATGTCCCTTCCAAAAAAACCTCCCCAATCAGCACATGACGCAAAGAAAAAAAGAGGCGCAATGAGGTAGCTGACTGTGTGAGTAAGATTAGCGACCCTAGTGGCCGACACAAACACCGGGCCCATTTAGGAGTGGCACTGCAGTGTCACGCAGGATGTCCCTTCCAAAAAACCCTCCCCAATCAGCACATGACGCAAAGAAAAAAAGAGGCGCAATGAGGTAGCTGACTGTGTGAGTAAGATTAGCGACCCTAGTGGCCGACACAAACACCGGGCCCATTTAGGAGTGGCACTGCAGTGTCACGCAGGATGTCCCTTCCAAAAAACCCTCCCCAAACAGCACATGACGCAAAGAAAAATAAAAGAAAAAAGAGGTGCAAGATGGAATTGTCCTTGGGCCCTCCCACCCACCCTTATGTTGTATAAACAAAACAGGACATGCACACTTTAACCAACCCATCATTTCAGTGACAGGGTCTGCCACACGACTGTGACTGATATGACGGGTTGGTTTGGACCCCCCCCAAAAAAGAAGCAATTAATCTCTCCTTGCACAAACTGGCTCTACAGAGGCAAGATGTCCACCTCATCATCACCCTCCGATATATCACCGTGTACATCCCCCTCCTCACAGATTATCAATTCGTCCCCACTGGAATCCACCATCTCAGCTCCCTGTGTACTTTGTGGAGGCAATTGCTGCTGGTCAATGTCTCCGCGGAGGAATTGATTATAATTCATTTTAATGAACATCATCTTCTCCACATTTTCTGGATGTAACCTCGTACGCCGATTGCTGACAAGGTGAGCGGCGGCACTAAACACTCTTTCGGAGTACACACTTGTGGGAGGGCAACTTAGGTAGAATAAAGCCAGTTTGTGCAATGGCCTCCAAATTGCCTCTTTTTCCTGCCAGTATAAGTATGGACTGTGTGACGTGCCTACTTGGATGCGGTCACTCATATAATCCTCCACCATTCTTTCAATGGTGAGAGAATCATATGCAGTGACAGTAGACGACATGTCCGTAATCGTTGTCAGGTCCTTCAGTCCGGACCAGATGTCAGCATCAGCAGTCGCTCCAGACTGCCCTGCATCACCGCCAGCGGGTGGGCTCGGAATTCTGAGCCTTTTCCTCGCACCCCCAGTTGCGGGAGAATGTGAAGGAGGAGATGTTGACAGGTCGCGTTCCGCTTGACTTGACAATTTTCTCACCAGCAGGTCTTTCAACCCCAGCAGACTTGTGTCTGCCGGAAAGAGAGATCCAAGGTAGGCTTTAAATCTAGGATCGAGCACGGTGGCCAAAATGTAGTGCTCTGATTTCAACAGATTGACCACCCGTGAATCCTTGTTAAGCGAATTAAGGGCTCCATCCACAAGTCCCACATGCCTAGCGGAATCGCTCCGTGTTAGCTCCTCCTTCAATGTCTCCAGCTTCTTCTGCAAAAGCCTGATGAGGGTAATGACCTGACTCAGGCTGGCAGTGTCTGAACTGACTTCACGTGTGGCAAGTTCAAAGGGCATCAGAACCTTGCACAACGTTGAAATCATTCTCCACTGCGCTTGAGACAGGTGCATTCCACCTCCTATATCGTGCTCAATTGTATAGGCTTGAATGGCCTTTTGCTGCTCCTCCAACCTCTGAAGCATATAGAGGGTTGAATTCCACCTCGTTACCACTTCTTGCTTCAGATGATGGCAGGGCAGGTTCAGTAGTTTTTGGTGGTGCTCCAGTCTTCTGTACGTGGTGCCTGTACGCCGAAAGTGTCCCGCAATTTTTCTGGCCACCGACAGCATCTCTTGCACGCCCCTGTCGTTTTTTAAATAATTCTGCACCACCAAATTCAAGGTATGTGCAAAACATGGGACGTGCTGGAATTTGCCCATATTTAATGCACACACAATATTGCTGGCGTTGTCCGATGCCACAAATCCACAGGAGAGTCCAATTGGGGTAAGCCATTCCGCGATGATCTTCCTCAGTTGCCGTAAGAGGTTTTCAGCTGTGTGCGTATTCTGGAAACCGGTGATACAAAGCGTAGCCTGCCTAGGAAAGAGTTGGCGTTTGCGAGATGCTGCTACTGGTGCCGCCGCTGCTGTTCTTGCGGCGGGAGTCCATACATCTACCCAGTGGGCTGTCACAGTCATATAGTCCTGACCCTGCCCTGCTCCACTTGTCTACATGTCCGTGGTTAAGTGGACATTGGGTACAGCTGCATTTTTTAGGACACTGGTGACTCTTTTTCTGAGGTCTGTGTAAATTTTCGGTATCGCCTGCCTAGAGAAATGGAACCTAGATGGTATTTGGTACCGGGGACACAGTACCTCCAACAAGTCTCTAGTTGGCTCTGCAGTAATGATGGATACCGGAACCACGGTTCTCACCACCCAGGATGCCAAGGCCTCAGTTATCCGCTTTGCAGTAGGATGACTGCTGTGATATTTCATCTTCCTCGCAAAGGACTGTTGGACAGTCAATTGCTTGGTGGAAGTAGTAAAAGTGGTCTTACGACTTCCCCTCTGGGATGACCATCGACTCCCAGCAGCAACAACAGCAGCGCCAGCAGCAGTAGGCGTTACACGCAAGGATGCATCGGAGGAATCCCAGGCAGGAGAGGACTCGTCAGAATTGCCAGTGACATTGCCTGCAGGACTATTGGCATTCCTGGGGAAGGAGGAAATTGACACCGAGGGAGTTGGTGGGGTGGTTTGCGTGAGCTTGGTTACAAGAGGAAGGGATTTACTGGTCAGTGGACTGCTTCCGCTGTCACCCAAAGTTTTTGAACTTGTCACTGACTTATTATGAATGCGCTGCAGGTGACGTATAAGGGAGGATGTTCCGAGGTGGTTAACGTCCTTACCCCTACTTATTACAGCTTGACAAAGGGAACACACGGCTTGACACCTGTTGTCCGCATTTCTGTTGAAATAGTTCCACACCGAAGAGCTGATTTTTTTGGTATTTTCACCAGGCATGTCAACGGCCATATTCCTCCCACGGACAACAGGTGTCTCCCCGGGTGCCTGACTTAAACAAACCACCTCACCATCAGAATCCTCCTGGTCAATTTCCTCCCCAGCGCCAGCAACACCCATATCCTCCTCATCCTGGTGTACTTCAACACTGACATCTTCAATCTGACTATCAGGAACTGGACTGCGGGTGCTCCTTCCAGCACTTGCAGGGGGCGTGCAAATGGTGGAAGGCGCATGCTCTTCACGTCCAGTGTTGGGAAGGTCAGGCATCGCAACCGACACAATTGGACTCTCCTTGTGGATTTGGGATTTCGAAGAACGCACAGTTCTTTGCGGTGCTACTGCTTTTGCCAGCTTGAGTCTTTTCATTTTTCTAGCGAGAGGCTGAGTGCCTCCATCCTCATGTGAAGCTGAACCACTAGCCATGAACATAGGCCAGGGCCTCAGCCGTTCCTTGCCACTCCGTGTGGTAAATGGCATATTGGCAAGTTTACGCTTCTCCTCCGACAATTTTATTTTAGGTTTTGGAGTCCTTTTTTTACTGATATTTGGTGTTTTGGATTTGACATGCTCTGTACTATGACATTGGGCATCGGCCTTGGCAGACGACGTTGATGGAATTTCATCGTCTCGGCCATGACTAGTGGCAGCAGCTTCAGCACGAGGTGGAAGTGGATCTTGATCTTTCCCTAATTTTGGAACCTCAACATTTTTGTTCTCCATATTTTAATAGGCACAACTAAAAGGCACCTCAGGTAAACAATGGAGATGGATGGATACTAGTATACAATTATGGACGGACTGCCGAGTGCCGACACAGAGGTAGCTACAGCCGTGAACTACCGTACTGTGTCTGCTGCTAATATAGACTGGTTGATAAAGAGATGTCGTAGTATGTATGTATGAAGAAGAAAGAAAAAAAAACCACGGTTAGGTGGTATACAATTATGGACGGACTGCCGAGTGCCGACACAGAGGTAGCCACAGCCGTGAACTACCGTACTGTACTGTGTCTGCTGCTAATATAGACTGGTTGATAAAGAGATGTCGTAGTATGTATGTATGAAGAAGAAAGAAAAAAAAACCACGGGTAGGTGGTATACAATTATGGACGGACTGCCGAGTGCCGACACAGAGGTAGCCACAGCCGTGAACTACCGTACTGTACTGTGTCTGCTGCTAATATAGACTGGTTGATAAAGAGATGTCGTAGTATGTATGTATAAAGAAGAAAGAAAAAAAAACCACGGTTAGGTGGTATACAATTATGGACGGACTGCCGAGTGCCGACACAGAGGTAGCCACAGCCGTGAACTACCGTACTGTACTGTGTCTGCTGCTAATATAGACTGGTTGATAAAGAGATGTCGTAGTATGTATGTATGAAGAAGAAAGAAAAAAAAACCACGGTTAGGTGGTATACAATTATGGACGGACTGCCGAGTGCCGACACAGAGGTAGCCACAGCCGTGAACTACCGTACTGTACTGTGTCTGCTGCTAATATAGACTGGTTGATAAAGAGATGTCGTAGTATGTATGTATAAAGAAGAAAGAAAAAAAAACCACGGTTAGGTGGTATACAATTATGGACGGACTGCCGAGTGCCGACACAGAGGTAGCCACAGCCGTGAACTACCGTACTGTACTGTGTCTGCTGCTAATATAGACTGGTTGATAAAGAGATGTAGTAGTATGTATGTATAAAGAAGAAAGAAAAAAAACCACGGGTAGGTGGTATACAATTATGGATGGACTGCCGAGTGCCGACACAGAGGTAGCTACAGCCGTGAACTACCGTACTGTGTCTGCTGCGACTGGATGATAAATAATGATATAAAAAATATATATATATCACTACTGCAGCCGGACAGGTATATATATTATATAATGACGGACCTGCTGGACACTGTCTGTCAGCAGAATGAGTTTTTTATAGAATAAAAAAAAAAACACCACACAAGTGAAGTCACACGACGAGTGTTTAACTTTTTCAGGCAATCACAATATAGTATACTACTAACTATACTGGTGGTCAGTGTGGTCAGGTCACTGGTCAGTCACACTGGCAGTGGCACTCCTGCAGCAAAAGTGTGCACTGTTTAATTTTAATATAATATGTACTCCTGGCTCCTGCTATAACCTATAACTGGCACTGCAGTGCTCCCCAGTCTCCCCCACAATTATAAGCTGTGTGAGCTGAGCACAGTCAGATATATAATATATACATAGATGATGCAGCACACTGGGCTGAGCAGTGCACACAGATATGGTATGTGACTGTCTTGTACTCCTGGCTCCTGCTATAACCTATAACTGGCACTGCAGTGCTCCCCAGTCTCCCCCACAATTATAAGCTGTGTGAGCTGAGCACAGTCAGATATATAATATATACATAGATGATGCAGGCATGCAGCACACTGGGCTGAGCAGTGCACACAGATATGGTATGTGACTGAGTCACTGTGTGTACCGTTTTTTTCAGGCAGAGAACGGATATATTAAATAAAACAACTGCACTGCTGGTGGTCACTGTGGTCAGTCACTAAACTCTGCACTCTCTTCTACAGTATCAGCCTCAGGTCAATCTCTCTCTCTCTCTCCTAATCTAAATGGAGAGGACGCCAGCCACGTCCTCTCCCTATCAATCTCAATGCACGTGTGAAAATGGCGGCGACGCGCGGCTCCTTATATAGAATCCGAGTCTCGCGAGAATCCGACAGCGTCATGATGACGTTCGGGCGCGCTCGGGTTAACCGAGCAAGGCGGGAAGATCCGAGTCGCTCGGACCCGTGAAAAAAAACATGAAGTTCGTGCGGGTTCGGATTCAGAGAAACCGAACCCGCTCATCTCTAGAAATAAGTCCCTGCTCCTGCGACCTTAAAAAATAAATAAAAAACTCTGTTGGTCTACTATTCCATTCATGTTGGGTTTTCAGCCTCATCTTACTTCAACAGGATTTGTACATGATTGTTTTTTTTGTCTATTCCTGATTGTCAAAGGTTTTAAAATCAAGCAAAACCACGAACATAAAACAAAATAGGGTCTTTCGTTAAGCTAAATATTTGTTGTGGCTTTTGTTACAAACATATGTGTGTGTTTTTTTTCAAAAAATAATCATAAATGCAATGCTATATGATAGAAGTATAACATACATGTTGCATATTAATACAATGTTGTATCATTATACCACACACAGATGATGACAGCATGCCCACGGAACAGCACACAGTGCAAACTGATGCCACGTTTGTTCTGGATCTCCGCCCATTACAGACAACGCCACCTAGCACGGTACCTGTGGCCACGCCTCCACAACAAACAAGTCCGCAACCAATAATGAGCCCAAGTACACCACTGGCTCAAAATGAAGAGCAGACATTTTGGTCCAGCTAGGCAAACCACCAGAGGCTCAATTCAGAGTGTCTCCAAAGACAAAATCAGCTGCTGGCAAGTCTGCCCCATTACATGCCACGCATAAGTAGAAATCTCAGCAGAGAACATTTGGAAACCAGACGTGTGGCGACTTGTCTGGAGCAAATGCAAGCAGAAAACAGCACCATGATGACCACTTTACAGCGAATTATGGATGACCAAATGAGGCTACACCAAAACTACCAGCATCTCCTTGAAAGGAACAATAGCCTTACAGAAAGCCTGGGTAGAATTATAGACAATAACACGGCCTCCAATAATCAATTAAATGCTACACTCAGTAACCTAAGCCACAACATAAGTATTTTACACTCCCAACAAGTGAGCACTAGCTCAGGAACTACAACCCCAATAAATACCCCAGTGACCTCCCCAATAAGGAGGTCAAGCAGATCACGAGCTCATGTACCTGGCCCCGCCTCTGAAGCCTCCAAGGCTACACGAAAAAAATAAAGCCAGCCTCTGCAGATGGCAGATGCGTAAGTGGGGTTAACAATGTCTGTTGACGTTTGCAATGTACACACTTTACACTTTAATAAACATATTTGTGGTTTAAACATAAAAATGTTGTGGATAATCGTTATTTCTTCCATTTCTGAGGGTGAGATGTTAATCATTGACTTATTTACCTTTTAAAGTGTCACAATTATAGGTGTAATTTTTGGTGAGGGTGCAACACATGTAAACACGCTTTTCAAAAGCAGGTCTATTTTTTGAGCGTATTTTTTTACGAATTTATCTTTAACACGAACGTAATGGACCTTTCACGGGGAAAAATACAAATACGAATTCTTGGTAAATAACCGAGTTGTATAAAATAACAGTCGTATTTGACCGATGGTGTATTCATTCGTACTTTTTTTCTTTGACTTCAAAAAAAATACGAATGCCCTCACCACTGCCGAGATTTGTGTTTAGTAAATTCCCGAGATGACACTTTGAAGAAAAAACACCATCTCGGTCAAAATCGGGACATTAGTAAATATACCCCATATTGTTTTACTTTAGATTTTTCTTTTCTTGTGAAACGTTAACTGTATTTTCTCTCTCTGTATAGCAATATAGCTACAAAATATTATATACTGTAAATAGGAAGTATAGTCAACTATGAGTCATATAACATGAAATGGTATACTTATTAGTAGTAAATAGCAAATTGAATTAGTGGCATTTGTATAAAATTAATAGAAGACGCATAATACCTGCTTCTGCTTCTTTATTGGCTCCTGTCACACTTCAGGCAGGGGATGATTTTGTCATCAGTTCAAGATAGCGCTAGCAGGGTCGAGGCATGGAGTGTAATGAATCTGCTCCCTAGTGGCTGGAAATTACAAGGGGCGCTTAGAAATGAAGTTCCAAGCAGATGACAAAAGCATATTCAGACAAGTGAAAAAAGTCAGGGTAATGAGTACAGGTGCAAAGATAAGGATCAGAAGCACAGTTACAAAAATAAAAGAAGAGGGATGAGACAATGGATTGGATCATTCAAGCAAGATACACAGATTGCTCAAGCCAAGGACGTATTTTTTTTTTTTTTTTACAATCATTAATGTTTTGCTGTCTATGGTCCTGATTCATTAAGGATTTAAAATGCAGTCCTTAGCAATGCAAATGCAAGAGAAGATGCATACCACCTCCTCCCTGCATTTGCTATGCGATCGCATCTCAGATGACCATCGCAACCATTGGTCACAGTGCAGCTTGTGGGGCCAAGGAAACTGCATCCTTGGCCTCGCCACTTACGGAAAACAGGGGTGACACGCTCCCATTTTCTCGAACGCCGGTGGCCCCTGTTCCTCCCCTGCAAACGCCTCTGTCTGACAATCAGGCATAGGCGTTCGCATTTTAGAGAAGAGATCGCAGAGCCATTTCTGCGCATGTGCATAATGGGTTCTGAGTGTGCGCAGTCCCAGAACATCGGCTTTTGTGATCCTTACTGAGTTAGGCCCTACAGTATGTTTCAGGTTTTCCATATTAATGGCAAGAGATCAATGTTCTGAACTGATGCAATTCCTTTCTCAGCCCATCTGCACACTCCCGGACAGACCCAACACTGTCCAAAAACTAGAGATGAGCGCCTGAAATTTTTCGGGTTTTGTGTTTTGGTTTTGGGTTCGGTTCCGCGGCCGTGTTTTGGGTTCGAACGCGTTTTGGCAAAACCTCACCGAATTATTTTTGTCGGATTCGGGTGTGTTTTGGATTCGGGTGTTTTTTTCCAAAAACACTAAAAAACAGCTTAAATCATAGAATTTGGGGGTCATTTTGATCCCAAAGTATTATTAACCTCAAAAACCATAATTTACACTCATTTTCAGTCTATTCTGAATACCTCACACCTCACAATATTATTTTTAGTCCTAAAATTTGCACCGAGGTCGCTGTGTGAGTAAGATAAGCGACCCTAGTGGCCGACACAAACACCGGGCCCATCTAGGAGTGGCACTGCAGTGTCACGCAGGATGTCCCTTCCAAAAAACCCTCCCCAAACAGCACATGACGCAAAGAAAAAAAGAGGCGCAATGAGGTAGCTGTGTGAGTAAGATTAGCGACCCTAGTGGCCGACACAAACACCGGGCCCATCTAGGAGTGGCACTGCAGTGTCACGCAGGATGGCCCTTCCAAAAAACCCTCCCCAAACAGCACATGACGCAAAGAAAAAAAGAGGCGCAATGAGGTAGCTGTGTGAGTAAGATTAGCGACCCTAGTGGCCGACACAAACACCGGGCCCATCTAGGAGTGGCACTGCAGTGTCACGCAGGATGGCCCTTCCAAAAAACCCTCCCCAAACAGCACATGACGCAAAGAAAAAAAGAGGCGCAATGAGGTAGCTGACTGTGTGAGTAAGATTAGCGACCCTAGTGGCCGACACAAACACCGGGCCCATCTAGGAGTGGCACTGCAGTGTCACGCAGGATGTCCCTTCCAAAAAACCCTCCCCAAACAGCACATGACGCAAAGAAAAAAAGAGGCGCAATGAGGTAGCTGTGTGAGTAAGATTAGCGACCCTAGTGGCCGACACAAACACCGGGCCCATCTAGGAGTGGCACTGCAGTGTCACGCAGGATGGCCCTTCCAAAAAACCCTCCCCAAACAGCACATGACGCAAAGAAAAAAAGAGGCGCAATGAGGTAGCTGACTGTGTGAGTAAGATTAGCGACCCTAGTGGCCGACACAAACACCGGGCCCATCTAGGAGTGGCACTGCAGTGTCACGCAGGATGTCCCTTCCAAAAAACCCTCCCCAAACAGCACATGACGCAAAGAAAAAAAGAGGCGCAATGAGGTAGCTGTGTGAGTAAGATTAGCGACCCTAGTGGCCGACACAAACACCGGGCCCATCTAGGAGTGGCACTGCAGTGTCACGCAGGATGTCCCTTCCAAAAAACCCTCCCCAATCAGCACATGATGCAAAGAAAAAGAAAAGAAAAAAGAGGTGCAAGATGGAATTATCCTTGGGCCCTCCCACCCACCCTTATGTTGTATAAACAAAACAGGACATGCACACTTTAACCAACCCATCATTTCAGTGACAGGGTCTGCCACACGACTGTGACTGATATGACGGGTTGGTTTGGACCCCCCCCAAAAAAGAAGCAATTAATCTCTCCTTGCACAAACTGGCTCTACAGAGGCAAGATGTCCACCTCATCTTCACCCTCCGATATATCACCGTGTACATCCCCCTCCTCACAGATTATCAATTCGTCCCCACTGGAATCCACCATCTCAGCTCCCTGTGTACTTTGTGGAGGCAATTGCTGCTGGTCAATGTCTCCGCGGAGGAATTGATTATAATTCATTTTAATGAACATCATCTTCTCCACATTTTCTGGATGTAACCTCGTACGCCGATTGCTGACAAGGTGAGCGGCGGCACTAAACACTCTTTCGGAGTACACACTTGTGGGAGGGCAACTTAGGTAGAATAAAGCCAGTTTGTGCAAGGGCCTCCAAATTGCCTCTTTTTCCTGCCAGTATAAGTACGGACTGTGTGACGTGCCTACTTGGATGCGGTCACTCATATAATCCTCCACCATTCTATCAATGTTGAGAGAATCATATGCAGTGACAGTAGACGACATGTCCGTAATCGTTGTCAGGTCCTTCAGTCCGGACCAGATGTCAGCATCAGCAGTCGCTCCAGACTGCCCTGCATCACCGCCAGCGGGTGGGCTCGGAATTCTGAGCCTTTTCCTCGCACCCCCAGTTGCGGGAGAATGTGAAGGAGGAGATGTTGACAGGTCGTGTTCCGCTTGACTTGACAATTTTGTCACCAGCAGGTCTTTCAACCCCAGCAGACCTGTGTCTGCCGGAAAGAGAGATCCAAGGTAGGCTTTAAATCTAGGATCGAGCACGGTGGCCAAAATGTAGTGCTCTGATTTCAACAGATTGACCACCCGTGAATCCTTGTTAAGCGAATTAAGGGCTGCATCCACAAGTCCCACATGCCTAGCGGAATCGCTCCGTGTTAGCTCCTTCTTCAATGCCTCCAGCTTCTTCTGCAAAAGCCTGATGAGGGGAATGACCTGACTCAGGCTGGCAGTGTCTGAACTGACTTCACGTGTGGCAAGTTCAAAGGGCATCAGAACCTTGCACAACGTTGAAATCATTCTCCACTGCACTTGAGACAGGTGCATTCCATCTCCTATATCGTGCTCAATTGTATAGGCTTGAATGGCCTTTTGCTGCTCCTCCAACCTCTGAAGCATATAGAGGGTTGAATTCCACCTCGTTACCACTTCTTGCTTCAGATGATGGCAGGGCAGGTTCAGTAGTTTTTGGTGGTGCTCCAGTCTTCTGTACGTGGTGCCTGTACGCCGAAAGTGTCCCGCAATTTTTCTGGCCACCGACAGCATCTCTTGCACGCCCCTGTCGTTTTTTAAAAAATTCTGCACCACCAAATTCAAGGTATGTGCAAAACATGGGACGTGCTGGAATTTGCCCATATTTAATGCACACACAATATTGCTGGCGTTGTCCGATGCCACAAATCCACAGGAGAGTCCAATTGGGGTAAGCCATTCCGCGATGATCTTCCTCAGTTGCCGTAAGAGGTTTTCAGCTGTGTGCGTATTCTGGAAAGCGGTGATACAAAGCGTAGCCTGCCTAGGAAAGAGTTGGCGTTTGCGAGATGCTGCTACTGGTGCCGCCGCTGCTGTTCTTGCGGCGGGAGTCCATACATCTACCCAGTGGGCTGTCACAGTCATATAGTCCTGACCCTGCCCTGCTCCACTTGTCCACATGTCCGTGGTTAAGTGGACATTGGGTACAGCTGCATTTTTTAGGACACTGGTGACTCTTTTTCTGAGGTCTGTGTACATTTTCGGTATCGCCTGCCTAGAGAAATGGAACCTAGATGGTATTTGGTACCGGGGACACAGTACCTCCAACAAGTCTCTAGTTGGCTCTGCAGTAATGATGGATACCGGAACCACGTTTCTCACCACCCAGGATGCCAAGGCCTCAGTTATCCGCTTTGCAGTAGGATGACTGCTGTGATATTTCATCTTCCTCGCAAAGGACTGTTGAACAGTCAATTGCTTACTGGAAGTAGTACAAGTGGGCTTACGACTTCCCCTCTGGGATGACCATCGACTCCCAGCGGCAACAACAGCAGCGCCAGCAGCAGTAGGCGTTACACGCAAGGATGCATCGGAGGAATCCCAGGCAGGAGAGGACTCGTCAGACTTGCCAGTGACATGGCCTGCAGGACTATTGGCATTCCTGGGGAAGGAGGAAATTGACACTGAGGGAGTTGGTGGGGTGGTTTGCGTGAGCTTGGTTACAAGAGGAAGGGATTTACTGGTCAGTGGACTGCTTCCGCTGTCACCCAAAGTTTTTGAACTTGTCACTGACTTATTATGAATGCGCTGCAGGTGACGTATAAGGGAGGATGTTCCGAGGTGGTTAACGTCCTTACCCCTACTTATTACAGCTTGACAAAGGGAACACACGGCTTGACACCTGTTGTCCGCATTTCTGGTGAAATACCTCCACACCGAAGAGCTGATTTTTTTGGTATTTTCACCTGGCATGTCAACGGCCATATTCCTCCCACGGACAACAGGTGTCTCCCCGGGTGCCTGACTTAAACAAACCACCTCACCATCAGAATCCTTCTGGTCAATTTCCTCCCCAGCGCCAGCAACACCCATATCCTCCTCATCCTGGTGTACTTCAACACTGACATCTTCAATCTGACTATCAGGAACTGGACTGCGGGTGCTCCTTCCAGCACTTGCAGGGGGCATGCAAATAGTGGAAGGCGCATGCTCTTCACGTCCAGTGTTGGGAAGGTCAGGCATCGCAACCGACACAATTGGACTCTCCTTGTGGATTTGGGATTTCAAAGAACGCACAGTTCTTTGCGGTGCTTTTGCCAGCTTGAGTCTTTTCAGTTTTCTAGCGAGAGGCTGAGTGCTTCCATCCTCATGTGAAGCTGAACCACTAGCCATGAACATAGGCCAGGGCCTCAGCCGTTCCTTGCCACTCCGTGTGGTAAATGGCATATTGGCAAGTTTACGCTTCTCCTCCGACAATTTTATTTTAGGTTTTGGAGTCCTTTTTTTTCTGATATTTGGTGTTTTGGATTTGACATGCTCTGTACTATGACATTGGGCATCGGCCTTGGCAGACGACGTTGCTGGCATTTCATCGTCTCGGCCATGACTAGTGGCAGCAGCTTCAGCACGAGGTGGAAGTGGATCTTGATCTTTCCCTAATTTTGGAACCTCAACTTTTTTGTTCTCCATATTTTATAGGCAGAACTAAAAGGCACCTCAGGTAAACAATGGAGATGGATGGATTGGATACTAGTATACAATTATGGACGGACTGCCACGGTTAGGTGGTATAAAAAAACCACGGTTAGGTGGTATATATTGTAATACAATTATGGATGGACGGACTGCCTGCCGAGTGCCGACACAGAGGTAGCCACAGCCGTGAACTACCGCACTGTACACTGGTTGATAAAGAGATAGTAGTATACTCGTAACAACTAGTATGACTGACTATGACGGTATAAAGAATGAAAAAAAAACCACGGTTAGGTGGTATATATTGTAATACAATTATGGATGGACGGACTGCCTGCCGAGTTCCGACACAGAGGTAGCCACAGCCGTGAACTACCGCACTGTACACTGGTTGATAAAGAGATAGTAGTATACTCGTAACAACTAGTATGACTGACTATGACGGTATAAAGAATGAAAAAAAAACCACGGTTAGGTGGTATATATTATAATACAATTATGGATGGACGGACTGCCTGCCGACTGCCGACACAGAGGTAGCCACAGCCGTGAACTACCGCACTGTACACTGGTTGATAAAGAGATAGTAGTATACTCGTAACAACTAGTATGACTGACTATGACGGTATAAAGAATGAAAAAAAAACCACGGTTAGGTGGTATATATTGTAATACAATTATGGATGGACGGACTGCCTGCCGAGTTCCGACACAGAGGTAGCCACAGCCGTGAACTACCGCACTGTACACTGGTTGATAAAGAGATAGTAGTATACTCGTAACAACTAGTATGACTGACTATGACGGTATAAAGAATGAAAAAAAAACCACGGTTAGGTGGTATATATTATAATACAATTATGGATGGACGGACTGCCTGCCGACTGCCGACACAGAGGTAGCCACAGCCGTGAACTACCGCACTGTACACTGGTTGATAAAGAGATAGTAGTATACTCGTAACAACTAGTATGACACTATGACGGTATAAAGAATGAAAAAAAAACCACGGTTAGGTGGTATATATTATAATACAATTATGGATGGACGGACTGCCTGCCGACTGCCGACACAGAGGTAGCCACAGCCGTGAACTACCGCACTGTACACTGGTTGATAAAGAGATAGTAGTATACTCGTAACAACTAGTATGACACTATGACGGTATAAAGAATGAAAAAAAAAACACGGTTAGGTGGTATATATTATAATACAATTATGGATGGACGGACTGCCTGCCGAGTGCCGACACAGAGGTAGCCACAGCCGTGAACTACCGCACTGTACACTGGTTGATAAAGAGATAGTAGTATACTCGTAACAACTAGTATGACTGACTATGACGGTATAAAGAATGAAAAAAAAACCACGGTTAGGTGGTATATATTATAATACAATTATGGATGGACGGACTGCCTGCCGACTGCCGACACAGAGGTAGCCACAGCCGTGAACTACCGCACTGTACACTGGTTGATAAAGAGATAGTAGTATACTCGTAACAACTAGTATGACACTATGACGGTATAAAGAATGAAAAAAAAACCACGGTTAGGTGGTATATATTATAATACAATTATGGATGGACGGACTGCCTGCCGACTGCCGACACAGAGGTAGCCACAGCCGTGAACTACCGCACTGTACACTGGTTGATAAAGAGATAGTAGTATACTCGTAACAACTAGTATGACTATGACGACGGTATAAAGAAAGAAAAAAAAATACCACGGTTAGGTGGTATATAATTATACAATTATGGATGGACGGACTGCCTGCCGAGTGCCGACTGCCGACACAGAGGTAGCCACAGCCGTGAACTACCGCACTGTACTGTGTCTGCTGCTAATATAGACTGGTTGATAAAGAGATAGTATACAACAATATACTACTATACTGGTGGTCAGGCACTGGTCACCACTAGTCACACTGGCAGTGGCACTCCTGCAGCAAAAGTGTGCACTGTTTAATTTTAAATTAATATAATATTATGTACTCCTGGCTCCTGCTATAACAACCTGCAGTGCTCCCCAGTCTCCCCCACAATTATTATAAGCTTTTATACATTGATGTGCAGCACACTGGGCTGAGCTGAGTGCACACAGACTGAGTCACACTGTGTGACTGCTGTGTATCGTTTTTTTCAGGCAGAGAACGGATATAGCAGAGAACGGATATATTAAATAAAAGTTAACTTAACAACAACTGCACTGGTCACTGTGGTAAACTCTGTCTGCACAATCTCTCTCTCTCTTCTAATCTATTCTAATGGAGAGGACGCCAGCCACGTCCTCTCCCTATCAATCTCAATGCACGTGTGAAAATGGCGGCGACGCGCGGCTCCTTATATAGAATCCGAGTCTCGCGAGAATCCGACAGCGTCATGATGACGTTCGGGCGCGCTCGGGTTAACCGAGCAAGGCGGGAAGATCCGAGTCGCTCGGACCCGTGAAAAAAAAAGTGAAGTTCGTGCGGGTTCGGATTCAAAGAAACCGAACCCGCTCATCTCTACCAAAAACAACAACAAAAATAAATAACCAAGGCCAAAACATTAATATTTTTATATAAATAAAATATCCATTTTATATGGCATAGATGGACATGTGTTGATTAGTAAATGTATGGTAACATTATTGTTAAGCTTCCAATGCAACATTAATAGCCTGAGCTAAAACCCTGGCACCAGAAGGTGCCCAGAGAGTAGTTTAATTATGCAATTTAATATAAAAAGTATAGTGGCATAAAAGTGACAGAAGTATTCAGATGGCTGCCAGTTTAAATCAAAGCTGGTCACACCAGAGCCAGAGTAGGAGAACAGCCAGAGAGGACCACATATCAGTACCGAGAGGGGAGAGTGGCAGCCCACAGAGCCCAGTGAGAAAATAAACTCCAGTGCCAAACCTAAAGTAATGTTTTTTTGAGGTTTACTGCAATGCATATTCATGTATTAAAATGATCCGCACCAGATCTCTGATATTTTTGCTGCTGACTCAGAGTGCAGAAAGCCCTAAAGAATTTTACGTGGGTGCAATGTGCCCATATGCTGCAAACTCAAGAGAGTATAACTTTTTAGAGAGTATACCCAACAGCCTATTATCTTCTTTCTGCAAGAAGCTCCAAGAGAGGGATCCGGTGCCCATGACTTGCATCTGCATTGGACACACGCATGCACATTATGGGTGAGATTCAAATGATATATCACGCGCAATTTCCTTTCTAAAATGATCTCCGTTATCGCGCATATTGCGCCCATAGTAATCAGGTTTAGCTGTGTAAAGGGTTGGGTGCCTCGCTACTCCGGGGGTAGCGAGCTGAAATAATGATACAACGTCCCTGAGAGAAGAAACCGAACGGGTGTGGAAAGGGTTGAAAATAATTGAATCCCGCCCTATGACTCCTATAAGACTGGAAGTCAATTCTTTGCTGAGATAGCCCTCTTTTGGAAGCAGGGACGTACGGTGAGCTAAATGGCTCAGGAGGCACTAGCTAGTACAAGAGCAAGATTTACACACAATATATGGGCTAAAGGATTCATGTGGGCATTATACACAGGTGCAGCAGTATATACTACTAGCAATTTGCTGAATTTTGATCAGAGATGAGCGGAAAAGATAGGTGCCTCACCTGCCATATACTTTTTACTCCAGAGTTTTGACTATAAAAATTATTAGTATTGTATTTTTCATATACTTTATATACTGTAGTCAAAACTCTGGCATATACATTACTATGACAAGATAGGCTCAGCCTCACCCCACCGCACGTCACTGTTCAGAAGAGCTGTCCTGGCAGCTAAGCATTCATACATACTGGCATTAAAAAAATCTGTTATAGACAGGATGTTTCGCAATTAAATTGTGATACATTATACCTATAGAGGGTCATTCCGACCCAATCGCACGCAGCGGTTCTTTGCTGCAGTGCGAACGGGTCGGAAATGCGCATGCGGGCGGGCGCATTACGCATGCGCATCATTGCCTGGCGAAGATCGTCGCTGGCCAACACCGCCGCCAGCGACAAATGTGATCGCAGCGGCGATCACAAGAAGATGGACAGGCGGGAGGCGTTCCGGGGTGGATACTCACCGTTTCCAGCCGTTTTTGGGGAGTGGTAAGAAGAACGCAGGTGTGTCCAGGCGAACGGAAGGCGGATGTCTCACGTCAGGACCGGGACCTTCATCGCTGGATCCGTCGCACTGGTAAGTAGCTGCAGGGCTACTTTTGTTTTGAGTGAAATTTTTTAGCATAGCAGGGCTGCACAAGTGATCGCAGCCCTGCTATACTAAAATACACTCCCCCATAGGCGGCGTCTAGTTGATCGCACGAGCAGCAAAAAGTTGCTACGTGCGATCAACTCAGAATGACCCCCATAGAGTGATAGATGTTTCTTGTGTCAAGTGGTGCAAAAGTCGAGAGGAATAGTTTCCACAAAAGATAAAAGAGTGATAGCAGAATGATGTGCCCAAACTAATAACGCATATACTGTTGTCCTAAATTCCCCTTTACTAG
This sequence comes from Pseudophryne corroboree, assembly GCF_028390025.1. Taxonomy (NCBI): domain Eukaryota; kingdom Metazoa; phylum Chordata; class Amphibia; order Anura; family Myobatrachidae; genus Pseudophryne; species Pseudophryne corroboree. The sequence goes on from NC_086448.1 coordinate 160,432,600, forward strand.
TAAAAATGAAAAGACCTCAGCTACCCTGTGTTACTAAAGAAATGATTAACCATGACTTCTCAGAGCATGTCCCAAGGCAAATGACAGTACAAAGCGGTGTAGAGAAGCTAGTATTAAAACTGGAACTGGAAATCAGAGCCGTAACTAGTATTTTTGGTGCCTTGTGCCAGAAAGAGAATCCCCCCTCTATTTTTCAAATAGTGACATAATGTGCATCCCAGAGAAAGACAAAACTATGATGCCCCTTCCCACATTATATACATACAGTATATACATGGTGATTTAAAAGTCGCAGTACACCCTTTTGTTTCAAAAACTGTGCAGGAAATGGGAAAACTGAGTAAGGTATGGGTGAGGTGGGCTATCTTTTAGGGTATGTACCGAACATGGGCGCCATCTTGAATCTAAGTCAGTTTTTTCAAATGGAAAGGTGGTCGTGTAACATGTCAAACAACATCAGAATTTGCTGAAAAGTTTATTGCTGCAAACAGATTTGAAATAGCAGGTTCAAAAGTTCCAACACTTTTTTTTGTTGCAAGTAACTGAAGATGGCTTTGACAAAAGAGGAACTCCAGTACTTAGCATAGAATGACCCAGACAGATTCAGTTTTGCACGTGCACCTTAGAGCAACATCAACAGGAAACTTCATTCTCCAGACATCAAAATGACCTCAATTCTCTCCACTTTTGTCAAAGACATCTTCAGTTACCTGCAACAAAAAAAGTGTTGTAACTTTTGAACCATAACTGTTATTTCACATCTGTTTGCAGCAATAAACTGTTCAGCAAAATCTAATGTTCTTTGACATGTTACACGACCCCCTTTGACTTAGATTCAAGATGGACAATTTCAAGATGGCGCCCATGTTCGGTAAATACCCTAAAAGATAGCCCACCTCACCCATACCTTAGTGGAGTATTCAGTTTTCCCATTTCCTGCACAGTTTTTGAAACAAAAGGATATACTGCAACTTTTGGATCAGTGTGTGTGTGTGTGTGTGTGTATATATGTATATATATATATATATATATACACACACAAAGTCCAAAACCCGGCACGGCACTCTTGTGAACCTGATGTTTGCTTTGACGGGTACCCTCCGATGTGAGCCACTGCTGGCAAACAACATATACAAAATCCTCCGCTGCGGCATTCCGTCCAGTAGTAAAAAGATTCAAGACATAGCTTAATTCAGGAACGTTTCAGCTCCTTTATTGAGCTTTTGTCAATCCACCATACATACATGCATACATGTATGTATGGTGGTTTGACAAAAGCTCAATAAAGGAGCTGAAACGTTGCTGAATTAAGCTATGTCTTTAATCTTTTTACTACTGGATGGAGTGCCGCCACCCTAACCCTATCCTGGCATGGCGACTAGGGCTAAGATAGTGGGGGGTGGTGGCTAGGGCTATGTCACTGGGGTAGAGGCTAGGGGTAAGGCTCGGGGGTGGCAGCTAGGGCTAACACCCCTCTAGTGCCTCTAGTGCCTAACTGTTAGTCCCCCTGGGCCCTAACCATAACAGTCCATTAACAGTCGTTTGCAGTCGGCGATCTGGTGCCAGGATTCCAATTGGTGTCGGGATTTCAGCATTAGTCACATGCTAGCCACGTCCTAGTGAAACACCCTACTCATTGAGCTATTTGATCCTGCATAAGAACTATGAGTACTTTGTAAAAAATAATCATCATTGCAATTGAGCAGATCTATGTAGTGTGCAGCCACAAAATACAATTCTCTAGCTTTCTGTGTAGGGTCAAATACTGTAGCTTACTGAATGAGTGTCTGACTGCAATGTCACAGGTTATGGGTTCGAATACTTGGTATGTCAGCATTTTGAAATATAATAAAGGACAATGTGACTGAATATCAAAGAGCTCTCAAGTTAATTTCATGAATGTTGTACAGGGATTAGTGATGGAAGGCATGGGGGAAGGTAACAGGGGTGGTCAGGAGATGCCGGCCTTCAGTGAGGAGGGAAAGCTGTAAATAAAAGTAATTAATACAGTTAATTGACAAGTGCCACTAACAGCACCCCCTACCCTGCAGCACACTTCACACCACCCTAGTTATGGCCCTGCTGGAAATACATCAACCTTTCTGCATGTTTGCCAAATTACATAGAACCCTTAAATTCTCATTACTAAGCAGTTGAAAATGTGTTTTGCGCCAGTTACATGATAACGCAGCTGTAAACATGATAAATACTAATGATGATTTTACAAAAATGCTGCAATTTTCCTCACTCCATACATTTATGGCTAGTAGGAGAGAGGCAAGCATGGCAATGGCTGACTGTCAGCAAGAAGAAACCTGGCCACATGTCCCATTCCACCTTTCCATTTTTATTTAATAACATAGACTAACTGTGTTGGGGTGTAATATGGGTGACCAGCATTCAGGATGCTGGTGGTCAAAAGAACAACAGCAGCATCCCAATGGTGAGAATCCCGACAGGTAGTCTGGTAGGTATATTTACCTTTCTCCCTATCCCTAACCCTTCCTGCAGCCTAACCCTAACCTCCGCTGCCCACAGCCTAACCCTAATCCCCACCACAGCCTAACCCTAAAACACCCAGTTGGTGCCTAAAACCTAACCCTCCTCCCCACGCCTTAACCTCGTCAGTGGTGCCACTAACCCCCCTCCCATGCATTTAACCCTAACAGTACCTGGCATACGTACATTCAGGATGTCAGCTGTTGGAATTCCGGCGGTACTGTTGTCGACTTGTCCACCTTTCCTGGGGGGCCATACTTGATCCCGATTTTTGAGAGCCTCCTAGCAATTCCAGGAGGGTAGGTAAGTATGCCTTGCATAATACATAGCAATAATGGGTGTAGCTAGAGTGGGTGCAGGCAGTGCCATTGACATGGGACCCATTTACTTAGGGGGCCAATCTCTTGGGCCTGACTCAACTGCACTAAGGTTATAAAGAAGTCTACCAGATTCCTGGAAAATGCCTGCTAAGCAACACTGGTGTATCTATAATGGGAGCAGTGTGTACAGTGAACACGAACCCCAGGGTCCAGGGGGGCCATCACTGCACTAATTTGTTCAATACTTAACCTCTGGAGTCCCACATTGGCAGCAGCAGCACTGCAGAAACAGCTCATTAAATGGTGCGGTGGTCATTTTACCATTGTTTTGTGCATGTACTGTAGGAATATCTCTGGGAAAATGGCTGCTGTGCCATTTTCCCAGGGACCTGCACATGTGCACTACACTCTGGGACAGTGCTAGTGACCCTAGTATTGCTCTGTCGACTAGAGAGGAGGGGGCCCAGACGGAGACTGCACTGATGGCACTGTGTTCTGGCAGATGTATAATGTGGCATATTGTTGAATTTAGGGCATAGCAATGTGGCATATTATTGACTTTAGGGCACTACATTGTGAAATAATATTAGCTGGGGGCACTATGTAGTATAAAATGAACTAAAGCACTAGTATGTGGTATAACTAGTGGCAGCTACAGTCTCACATATAAACATACATGTTATACTGTATGTAATATGTTTGCTGGCTGGATATCCCGGGGATCGGCAGCGATATATCTATTAAGCCACTTTACAGCACCTGGGACTTAGCAGTATTAGGATTCACCATTGGCTAGTTTCACAGGAGTCTTGGCTTAGAAGGAGTGTGAAGCATAAAATAAACAGCTGCTGTGGAAAGAGGTGGCCATACCCGTGATTGCAATCATACATTTACAATTTATTAGTCTTGCTGCAGCATGTAATAGGTTAAGCAAGCTGATATAAGATTAGTTGCTGTGGGTAAGCAGAACGGATGGTGTAGGCAGCATGGATGGTATAATGGTTAGCATTACTGCCTCACAGCACTGAGGTCATGGGTTTGATTACCACCATGGCCCTAACTGTGTGGAGTTTGTATATTCTCCCTGTACTTGCATGGGTTTCCTCTGGGAACTCCTGCTTCCTCCCACAATCCAAAAATATACTAGTAGATTAATTGACTTCCAACAAAAATATCCCTAGTATGTACATGTGGTAGGTAATATAAATTGTAAGCTCCACTGGGGCAGGGACTGATGTGATGGTCAAATATTCTCTGTAAAGTGCTGTGGAATATATGTGTGTTATATAAATAACTGGTAATAAATAAATAAATAAATTAATTAATAAATAAGTGCAGAATTACAGCTACTGTATGTTAGTAAATAACTATAACTCTGTAGGAAAATTCATTTTCCTGACACCATTTGAACACTGGGGTTGGGAGATTATTGCTGAAAGGAATGCCTCATCCCCTTGAGGTAGAATAGAATAGTTCATAATTAGCTCTAATGCATTATTCTGAAATTATAGTGCTTCATGCATGTACGAATAAACTGTTTTCTCTGAGTTGCAATGCTCATTTTTTTGGTTTCTTAAGAAGTCCGTAACCACATGTAAAGTATTGAAAGAATGTGTGGTCTACTTTAATAGTGACAAACACAGGACCAATCAATTCATTTGAATATTAATTACCTGCAATTAATGTGTCCTTCCTAATGGTTTGAACAGTAGCAAATTACACAGAGAAGGACTAATTAAAATGATGTAATTTTGTCTATAGAGAATAATTCATTCACTGTCAGATGGATCATCTAATTAAAGTATCTCATTAATTAATGTCTCTTGAAATTGGCTGATAAAATGCCTCAAAGAATGCTAGCTGAAATCATGGGTTCATTTATATTGTGTCCCTTTCTTCCTACTCACCAATATATCAGCAAATTGCGTACACAATTTCAAAATAAAAGAATTAGTTATATAAGTGGAGGATGGTAAAATATTGCATCTTTTAATTTTAAATGTGCATAAAATTTGCAAGCATTTTAAAGGTTGGAACAGGATTCTAAAACTTTTAGGTTCACAACCATTTATGTTGCTTAAATCAGCCATAAATTGTCACATAATTATGGGGTATTCCCATTAGTTCAATACCCCAACATTTCAAAATAACAACAGTCTGTAAAATGACAGGTGATTACATTTTTTTTTTTGCCCAGTGGCTGCCCGAGTGCCATTAACCACTTATCTGACGATTTTTCCCTTCAAAACCATTCATATAGTTATTTTTTTTTATTTAATATAGTTTCAAAAGTATTTTTTTATATATTTAAATATATTATGCACATTTGCAGAACAGATCTCCTTGTCAAAAACTGGGGGACATAGTGGGGTGGCGCGGTCGCATGTGATTTGAATATTGTGCTTATCACACCCAAATATATGGGGTTTTGCTACATTTAGTGGCTAAGCCCTGGATAGGGTGCAGAAACCATGGACTTCTTGCACATTTCTTCTCACCACCTCAGGAAGTTGTCCTACCGTGGCACTTGCATCCCTGAACAGAGCAACAACTGAAATGTACTGTAGGTGCTATCATCATGTAGCAATACACAAATGATTACCCAAAATAGGTACTATTATCATGTAGTTTTAGGACTACCATATCAGAGATGCTGTGAAGTAGCTGGTGGCCTAATTAATCATATCTTTGCAAATATATGTAACTCAGATCTCTGAATTTCTACTATCATATAAAGTGTAAATCTGATTTATTGTTCCATTATAGTGTGATGTTTTTTCTCATCTGTATTAGCTACTTTATTGCAAGTACCTGTAATAGAATAATACATTTATTTAAGCCACTTGCCATTTTTGATGACTACTAAATATTAGTGTATGTCTGTTCATATATGTGATCCATAGGGTTGGGATTGAAATGCTGGTGATCCCGATGCGACCGCGGAATCCCTATGTTGATAAATCCAACAGGGGGAAGGTAAGTATAATTACCCTCTCCCAATTGCCCCGTATCCCTAACCCTTACTTCTGGCAGCCTAAACCTAACCATCCACCCCCCCTCCCCTCTGCAGAGAGTGCCAAAATAAAGTATAGAATAATAATGGTGTGGTGATGAGACAAAGTCAGTGATATGAGTAGAGGGGGTCCCATTTATGGTACATTTATAGTGTACAAGTCTTCATTGTGTACATAACTTAAACATAACAAATACTACTTAAAAAAAAGAATGAACGTATTTAACACTAACACTCTAAGATTGTTGTCTCTTTTGTGGTCATGGCCACATTAGTTTTGGCCTTATTGATATTTAAAGCATATACAGTAATAGCCATGCAGCACCAGGAAGTAAAGAAAACAAGGCATACACTGTAAAAACCAGGTACATACAAGGTAGACAAAAAATGCAGACATTAAAAACAAATGTCAGAGAGCTCCCAGCACTTAAGAAAGCTTCAAATTCAATGGGAAAATTGGCATGGCTGAGACAGGAGGAACAAGTGTGGCTCAGTAAAGAGACTGGACCAATTGTAAGGTCAGTGTTCTTCCCAGGCTTTATTTATTGGATGGTCCACCTGTCAAATATTCCCTGCCATTTGACATCACACTCACCTGGCACTCTCCCCTCAAATATGAATGGAGCTGCTCCAATGCGTCCTTGTTTCCTTGAAGGATGGTCAGAAATTGCCAGTGCACACTGTACAGAACTGGTACAGTGTATACAGATGGAGAGGGCAAAAGATGGCTCAGTGATGTCAGTGCAGCATGTCTTATTGGCTACACAACAGTGCAGCTCACAGCTCATAGCCACCCTAGTAGGATTGAGAACACCAGCCAGCTAGACCCACACTGTTAGAGCCACCCCTTATCAAAAGGAGGATTCTAGCTGCCAACTCACTGCCAAGTCCACATCAACTCCAGCTCAACAGTACTGTGAGATTCCACTCATAAACCCCCGAAACTGAAACCCCAAATTCAGTCTGCACTCACCCCCGGGACCCCTTCCCTGGTTTGGTCCATGCGCACCCTCTGGAGACCCCTTTCTGGGGAAAACACTGAAAGTGTTCTAATATATATAGTATATGTGCAAGTAGAGTAAGCTTTAAAAAATAAACAGGTTTTCAGAAAGCATTTATTGTACATATTTGAAGACTGAGGGATAGTCCAATTGAGTGTGGTAGTGAATAAAATAAGGGGGTAGCAGCATGGGGGAAGACCATAATTCAGGAATGAAAGTTTGTTTTCCGATGCAAGGTAAGATGCAAATTTAGGTATATATAGAAGTGCAGAAGGTAACATATTCTGAAATGAGATTAAAATGTGTTCAGGAATTATACTATTAAGAACTTTATAGGTGAGGGTGCATAATGTTGATTTGATTCTGCAGGACATAGAAAACCAATGTATGGATGTGACAAGTGGCGAAGTGGGTGAGGTGTATTTTAAAGAAGAATGTTCATTTTTGCTGAGGCAATTAATATGGACTGAAATTGTAACAGTTGTCTGCGGCAAATGCCAGATAGGGGGAGAATGCAAATGTCAAGGTGAGAGATGAAGAGATAAGAGCATTAAGGGGACATTTACTAAGTAGTTATAAGAGCGGAGAAGTGAGCCAGTGGAGAAGTTGCCCATGGCAACTAATCCGCACTGAAGTAACATCTATAACTTGCATACTATAAAATGATACAGAGCTGCTGATTGGTTGATGGGGCAATTTCTCCACTGGCTCACTTCTCCACTCTTATCACTGCTTAGTAAATGTCCCCCTAAGTTACATATAGGATAATAAAATAGTGTAAAGTCAAAGGCAGTAGGCTTGAGAATCTGACAAAATGTTTGTGTTATTGACAGAATGAGAACAAAAGAGAAGTGGTGACTGTAATAATGGAGATTATAAACTCTGTTTTGGACATACAGTATTGAACTTTTAGTTATTTTCGAAACTCCATGTGGAGAAAATAGAGAGACAGAGAGTTGGTTACACAAGACTGTACAGAAAGAAGAACCCAGATGTTTTGAAGCTTAATCCTCTAAAAGAACTTCCTACAGAAAATGTTGTGAACATTACCTGACACATTGTGGACAATGGGTTCTAATGAGTTTAAAAAGAATCTACATGTTTCAATAATATGTGTAAAACTCAACACAGGGGCAATAACTCCCAGTAGACTACAATATCCCCTAAAACTTAAAGCAGAAAAGGTAATTTTTAAAGTAATTCAGGTACTACTAAATCAAGGAAATTGATTAAGATACAAAGTTCAGCAAACACACTTATATTTCCTGTACACAAAAGCAGTGGAGGGAGTTGAATCCAATTGTAGAGGCATTGCATTCTGTAGTACCAAATTCTGCCACTATTTTAATGCAAATTACATCAGACAATACACATTTTTCAGTAATTGACTTGTATTTTGCATTCTTTTCAATTCAAATAAATTGAGGTTGTTAATATATTTTTTTAATTCACATATCATGGCACACAATTTACCTGGACTAGGATTTCAAAGGGTTTTGTGAAAAAAACCTCAGACAAATCTTAGCCACAAATTTACAATCTATTGTTTTTCCAGGTGGCGCTTCATAAATTCAGTAAGGAGATTATTTGCTACTATGCTCCCCAAAATATGAAACATCAGTTCCAAATTTTAAACATCAGTTATGGATGCAGCAAAACTAGTGCAGTTCCTTGTACAAAATTGACACAAAGTATCCACAAACTCCAACTCAGTCAGAGACATGATTTTTATATAAGCAATCTTTAGCTGAAGGCCTGGGACATCTACAATACAGATGTAGCCACCTTTATCTTGACTGTTTCTCCGCCGAGACGGGCGTTTAGTCACGCTAATGCGATAGCTGAGTTTCATCACAGGCAGGCGCGTTGAGGCGATCTAGATACTCATCATGCATTACACATCTCCACCACTGTGTCGCTAATGCTCCACTAATCCAGTACTTTCGATCGTACAGTATAGCGGCGGATTGATCTACAGCTCTGGCAATACTGTAGGCGTAACGGGAGGCGGTGGAAAAAGTATGGAGTACTGTACAGTATGTGTATGGAGACGCAACTACAGTAATTGTGTAAAAGGAAGAATGTACAGTACAATGTATAAACACCGTGCTTTTAAAATATATGAGCGTCTGAGTTCGCTAATGCATAATGGGAATGGAGGACTAGCAGGAGGCGGAGGAAAACACCTTGCTTTACAAATGCGAGCGTCCGAGTCCTCTAAGGCATAAACCAACAGCAATGGGGCGGGGGCCGGCCGCTGTTTGCAGTACTTTCACACATGAAATTGGAAATCTCTCATGAGGCGTCGTGGGCTAGGGGTGAAGGCTCCCACCTCCCTCGCTGGGGGTCCAGGGTTCGAGACCTGATGTGCTTTCTTTCTTTCTTTTTTTTTTTTTTTCTGTAATAATGCACTGTATTATTTTATTTACACTGTAAGACAGTCAATGGAAGGATGCACACAGATTTCACATAAATCAAAGTACATCTGCAGGAGCGATTCTTTACGCTAAATGCACCTAAACAGCGGGAATGAAATGAGTGTATTCTGACGCTACCAACTGAGCAAAACAGTACTGTAGATCTTCAGCGTTTGTGTATTGCACAGGACCTGAATTTCCTCCCTGTGCAGGCCCCCAGGGGGGAAGGGCGATGGGGGTAGGGGGGAGACGATGGAAAATACTGTGCCTTTGAAATGCAATTACATGAGCGTCCGAGTACACTACGGCATACTGTAAACCAACACCAATGGGAAGGAAGTGCCAACCTTATTTTTAATGTGTTCCCGTGACATTCACTTTAAAAAAAAAAAAATTCTCTCCAATACAGTACATCCAATGGAAGGATGCACACAGGTTTCACATACAGTAAATCAAAGTACATCTGCAGGAGCGATTCTTTACGCTAAATGCAACCTACAGTACAGTACTGTAAGTGAGCAAAACAGTACTACAGTGGGCGTTTGTGTATTGCACATGACCAGCATTTGCATTCCCTCCCTGTCTACTGCATGATCTGTGCAGGCTCCCATGGGGGAAGGGCAACAGGCTAGCCGGAGGCGGAGGAAAACACTGTGCTTTACAAATGCGAGCGTCCGAGTCCTCTAAGGCATAAACCAACAGCAATGGGGCGGGGGCCGGCCGCTGTTTGCAGTACTTTCACACATGAAATTGGAAATCTCTCATGAGGCGTCGTGGGCTAGGGGTGAAGGCTCCCACCTCCCTCGCTGGGGGTCCAGGGTTCGAGACCTGATGTGCTTTCTTTCTTTCTTTTTTTTTTTTTTTCTGTAATAATGCACTGTATTATTTTATTTACACTGTAAGACAGTCAATGGAAGGATGCACACAGATTTCACATAAATCAAAGTACATCTGCAGGAGCGATTCTTTACGCTAAATGCACCTAAACAGCGGGAATGAAATGAGTGTATTCTGACGCTACCAACTGAGCAAAACAGTACTGTAGATCTTCAGCGTTTGTGTATTGCACAGGACCTGAATTTCCTCCCTGTGCAGGCCCCCAGGGGGGAAGGGCGATGGGGGTAGGGGGGAGACGATGGAAAATACTGTGCCTTTGAAATGCAATTACATGAGCGTCCGAGTACACTACGGCATACTGTAAACCAACACCAATGGGAAGGAAGTGCCAACCTTATTTTTAATGTGTTCCCGTGACATTCACTTTAAAAAAAAAAAAATTCTCTCCAATACAGTACATCCAATGGAAGGATGCACACAGGTTTCACATACAGTAAATCAAAGTACATCTGCAGGAGCGATTCTTTACGCTAAATGCAACCTACAGTACAGTACTGTAAGTGAGCAAAACAGTACTACAGTGGGCGTTTGTGTATTGCACATGACCAGCATTTGCATTCCCTCCCTGTCTACTGCATGATCTGTGCAGGCTCCCATGGGGGAAGGGCAACAGGCTAGCCGGAGGCGGAGGAAAACACCGTGCTTTACAAATGCGAGCGTCCGAGTCCTCTAAGGCATAAACCAACAGCAATGGGGCGGGGGCCGGCCGCTGTTTGCAGTACTTTCACACATGAAATTGGAAATCTCTCATGAGGCGTCGTGGGCTAGGGGTGAAGGCTCCCACCTCCCTCGCTGGGGGTCCAGGGTTCGAGACCTGATGTGCTTTCTTTCTTTCTTTTTTTTTTTTTTTCTGTAATAATGCACTGTATTATTTTATTTACACTGTAAGACAGTCAATGGAAGGATGCACACAGATTTCACATAAATCAAAGTACATCTGCAGGAGCGATTCTTTACGCTAAATGCACCTAAACAGCGGGAATGAAATGAGTGTATTCTGACGCTACCAACTGAGCAAAACAGTACTGTAGATCTTCAGCGTTTGTGTATTGCACAGGACCTGAATTTCCTCCCTGTGCAGGCCCCCAGGGGGGAAGGGCGATGGGGGTAGGGGGGAGACGATGGAAAATACTGTGCCTTTGAAATGCAATTACATGAGCGTCCGAGTACACTACGGCATACTGTAAACCAACACCAATGGGAAGGAAGTGCCAACCTTATTTTTAATGTGTTCCCGTGACATTCACTTTAAAAAAAAAAAAATTCTCTCCAATACAGTACATCCAATGGAAGGATGCACACAGGTTTCACATACAGTAAATCAAAGTACATCTGCAGGAGCGATTCTTTACGCTAAATGCAACCTACAGTACAGTACTGTAAGTGAGCAAAACAGTACTACAGTGGGCGTTTGTGTATTGCACATGACCAGCATTTGCATTCCCTCCCTGTCTACTGCATGATCTGTGCAGGCTCCCATGGGGGAAGGGCAACAGGCTAGCCGGAGGCGGAGGAAAACACCGTGCTTTACAAATGCGAGCGTCCGAGTCCTCTAAGGCATAAACCAACAGCAATGGGGCGGGGGCCGGCCGCTGTTTGCAGTACTTTCACACATGAAATTGGAAATCTCTCATGAGGCGTCGTGGGCTAGGGGTGAAGGCTCCCACCTCCCTCGCTGGGGGTCCAGGGTTCGAGACCTGATGTGCTTTCTTTCTTTCTTTTTTTTTTTTTTTCTGTAATAATGCACTGTATTATTTTATTTACACTGTAAGACAGTCAATGGAAGGATGCACACAGATTTCACATAAATCAAAGTACATCTGCAGGAGCGATTCTTTACGCTAAATGCACCTAAACAGCGGGAATGAAATGAGTGTATTCTGACGCAACCAACTGAGCAAAACAGTACTGTAGAATAAATATGTGAATAAAAGAGCGTCTCAGTCACCGCCCCGCTACCCACTTTGCAAAGCTGTTTCCTCGTAAGCAGACTTGCTGTGTGGATCTTCTCCGACCTTTCAGAAATCTCCTGATAATTTGCTCTCCGTTTCTGCCTTCGAAAACTTCTTCACAGGCCATACTGTTCCAGCTCATTGACACAGTTTCGTCATACAGTATTTGACCGGTAATTCTTTCATTTACGGTTTACAATTATTTATATACTGTACGTAAATGATGAATGTCCCTGTGCATTGCTCCATGGCCTGTACAACTTATCCCGGTGTATTTTAAAATGTATACCATCTCTCACTCCATATTTGAGCGCTGCCACGTGCTGGGAGTTCACGGTCGGCGGCCATTTTGTCAGGTTGCTAAGCGATCCAGCTCGGTATACCGTAATGTGCATAGACCTCGCTTATCCCAATGTAATTGAGCTAGGGGATTGTGACGCTCCTTCAGCATTGCCCCCTGGAGTGTGAAATGTATGCCATACTGTATCTCACTACATATCCGAGCGCTGCCACGTGCTGGGAGTTCACGGTCGGCGGCCATTTTGTCAGGTTGCTAAGCGATCCAGCTCGGTATACCGTAATGTGCATAGACCTCGCTTATCCCAATGTAATTGAGCTAGGGGATTGTGACGCTCCTTCAGCATTGCCCCCTGGAGTGTGAAATGTATGCCATACTGTATCTCACTACATATCCGAGCGCTGCCACGTGCTGGGAGTTCACGGTCGGCGGCCATGTTGTCAGGTTGCTAAGCGATCCAGCTCGGTATACCGTAATGTGCATACAGTAGACCTCGCTTATCCCAGTGTAATTGAGCTAGGGGATTGTGACGCTCCTTCAGCATTGCCCCCTGGAGTGTGAAATGTATGCCATACTGTATCTCACTACATATCCGAGCGCTGCCACGTGCTGGGAGTTCACGGTCGGCGGCCATTTTGTCAGGTTGCTAAGCGATCCAGCTCGGTATACCGTAATGTGCATAGACCTCGCTTATCCCAATGTAATTGAGCTAGGGGATTGTGACGCTCCTTCAGCATTGCCCCCTGGAGTGTGAAATGTATGCCATACTGTATCTCACTACATATCCGAGCGCTGCCACGTGCTGGGAGTTCACGGTCGGCGGCCATGTTGTCAGGTTGCTAAGCGATCCAGCTCGGTATACCGTAATGTGCATACAGTAGACCTCGCTTATCCCAGTGTAATTGAGCTATGGGATTGTGACGCTCCTTCAGCATTGCCCCCTGGAGTGTGAAATGTATGCCATACTGTATCTCACTACATATCCGAGCGCTGCCACGTGCTGGGGGTTCACGGTCGGTGGCCATTTTTAGTGTGCATAGAACTCGCTTATCCACATAGGCCCCTGTGTTTTTAACTACTATATTGAGATGCACATTTCTAGGCCTACAGTATTTAATATACAGTAAGCAGCATTGTTGTTAGGCAATAATTGAAGAATTTACATACAGTACTGACATGTACTGTATGTAATGCTTGTACATCATGTCAGTCGACCCTTATGCTGTACACTACTGTAAGTCTAACAGGGCCCATGCACTTCCAAGGAGGGTTATTTACTGTACTGTATCTGTTTCATACAGGAAACTAATTGCAGTCCATAACACTGAAGTTGTATTTTCAGTACTGTACAGTATACAATACTTAAATTTGAACATCAGGTACTGGATAGTAAACATGTACAGTATTAACTTCTATCATAAAACTCTTATGCATTTTCAGATGTGTAAATTTTAGACTACAGTATTCACAAATGTTTTCTCTCCATACAGGAATTATAGTTGGACAACATGCCAGTAACTATCAACAAAACGATGAGCAAGATAATCGCCAACATGAAAAAAGAAAATAAAACCATCAAAGAGATCCATGCATGGCTCAAGGAAAGTGGCATTATAGTCACTTTAGAAACGGTGCGCTATCATGCATTCGAGAGAACAACGCCCAGATTTGTATTTCCTACAAAATGCACATGGTACGTACTGTACACTACTGTAATGTTTAAATGACTTGCTTTATACCATAAACAATTTTTTTGAAATAAAATAAAAACTTCATCAATTGTAACTGTGATTGTGCTGTTCATGAATTCATATTTTTCATACTGTATTGTACTGTAGGAGAGTGCAACAAATTGTGGAGGAACTAACTCGTGAGGATGATGAGCGTACTGCTCTGCAAATAAAACGAATTCTCCATTCCAAGTATGACCTGGACATATCGGCCACCAGCATCAGAAGGATGCGACGGAAAATGGGATGGACCTTTGGCGCAACAAGGTAAAATACTGAAAGCAGTATAAACCATACAGTAAATGCACTGTTAATAATCCCTTGATACGTGATATAATAATGCCATAAATCATTATACAGAGTGTGTACTTTATACTATATACAGTATGTGTGTGTGTGTATATACTGTATATATTCTATCCCAAAAGAGATACCTACTGTATAGGCACTCAGAGACAGCAATGAAGCATTGCCGGCTTATTGTGATGATTACATACTGTATACTGTGTGTGTGTGTTTGTGTGTATGTACAGTATGTATATATATATTACTCTGTATGTAACTTAATGTACTGTATGTACAGTTTAATGTATACAGTAGGTATATAATACAGTATACTGCACATACAGTCTACTGTATATACAGTAATCTGTAAATCTGTAATTTCATAACTGTATCTGATTTCATTATTTTTGGCTCTTCACAGGATATCTCCAATGATAAGAGATGTGAATAAAGAAAAGAGAGTGGAACAGGCACGGCGATGGATTGAGAGTGGTGAAACATTTGATGATGTCATTTTCACAGATGAATCGTCTGTTGCCCTTGAGCGGTTCTCCAGAATGTCATTCAGGAAACGTAACCATATCTCTTTAAAACCACGCCCAAAGCATCCATTGAAAGTCCATGTATGGGGAGGCATATCACGATTAGGAGCTGGTCCCCTATTATTTTTCGAAGGTACAGTACTATACTTTATTCTGTGCCTGTGTTCTGTAAAAATACATGTTGTACTGTAGAGTACGTGTAACTGCACAATAAAAGGAGTTGCTTATTAATGAACAACATTTTTTGATTTCTGTAGGAATCATGGATAAGAAATTTTTCCAAGAAACAATAGTAGAGAAATGTATGGTGCCATTTGTGAATAAATATTACCCAACTCACCATAGGATATTCCAAGACAATGATCCTAAACACTCCGCCTCAGCCAAATTTATGGAAGAGAAAGGTATGAATTGGGAACGCACACCACCAGAGTGAGTATTCTTTCAACAGTGTACAAGTAAAATTTTGGATAGCACTCTAGTACTGTAAAAAAAAATGTTGTTTAATAAACAGTACAATATTGTATGTTTAATTTTCTCTATTTACTGTAATGTAATTAATTTTTTCTATACGCTTTTTTTTTATTTTTATATAGATCACCAGACATGAACCCAATCGAATTAGTGTGGGCTCAATTGAAGAGGTACGTTAGGAGTGTTGCAAAGCCAACAACAAAACAGCAACTGGTGGATGGGATAAAGAAATTTTGGCTAGAAGTACTCACACCTGAACATTGTAATAATTATATAAATCACCTGTATAAAGTATTACCTGTTGTAGTTGAAAGAAATGGTCAAGCCACAAATATGTAGTTCTGTATTTTCTGTTTAAAATTTTAAATTGGTGCATTATTAAAAAAAATGATAAAATTGCCTTTGTCTGATTATTGCATAAACTAATGTAGAATATTATACAGTAGTAATGTTATTGATGTGTACTGTATGAACAGTTATTTTCAGTTTTATAAGTCCTGAATAAGAGTACTGTACATTTTGATCAGTGCAGTACATGGAATCGGATGTTGTAATACTTTATTTTTACATTAATATTGATGTTTTTCCAATAAATATTCAATTTTACAGTATGGTACGGTACAGTACATGAGGGTACCTGTACAGTATGATACGTCATTATGGGGGAGAAATACTGTATCCACTAAATGTACAGTAAAATGTTTTTTTCTTATTACAAACACACAAATGCATCTCAGATGGAAATATGCTATACACAGCAGACAGCTTATGGTGACAGAACTTCCCTACTGTATCCCCACCCATAGTCGTGGTATATTTTAGATTGCCTAATGAGACACTCCTGCAGCATTGCCAATGATTCATGTAAAACCTGTGTGCAAACAGTATCTGTATTGAATGCAAAGTACAGTAAGAGTACAGTATACAGTATTATCAGAGCCAAACCTGACCAACATGATGCCCTAGGCTAGATTTTGGCTGATGCCCTCTTGCACAGATGCTACGTAGTTCCGCCTCTAACCCTGCACCCCTTTCCCAGCACCATCACCCATTTTGGCGCTCCTACCCCCTATAATCTAAATAAGAACAATGTGCACATTTAGTGCCAGCCCAAAACAGTGTACAGTATGTTCTTGCTGGGAAGGGGCATGGTAACACAATAATACCCGAAGATGAAATGACACAACACAGTACTGCAACTTTATTCACATTATATCATGCAGTGGTGTCTCTTATTCTCATGACATCATATCATAGTACCACATTACTCCTAACAGTAATGCCCCTTATTCACATTACACCCCACCACATTCATCTTTATTTACATTAGACCACAGGTTCTCAAACTCAGTCCTCAGGACCCCACACAGTGCAGGTTTTGCAGGTCTCACAGAATCACAAGTGAAAAAATTAGCTCCACCTACTGTATGGACCTTCTAAAATGTGTCAGTTAGTAATGAATACATCTGTGCACTTGCTGGTTTACCTGCAAAACATGCACTGTGTGGGGTCCTGAGGACCAAGTTTGAGAACCACTGCATTAGACCATGCAGTAGTGCCCTTTCCTTATGTTACACCAGAAAATATTGTAGTACACCTTATACACATACAGTACAGTAATGCCACACATTAGTAATGCATTTCATATTTAAATTTTCTGATTTAATTTCATAGAGCCGCAGTCACTCACAGAATATATGCATGTACTGTAGCATCTCATTTTATTCTGCAGAAGCTGATTATTCCCGTTTGGCTAGTTTGCCGCCTCTGTACAGTATATCACAATAGAAAAAAGTTATAGTGTCAGTGAAAAAAGCACCTCATGACAGATACTGTACACAAGCTCATGTCTAAATACTGTATACTGTAAGCAGTGACATTAAGGGGTACAGTACTGTATATGCAATTGCAGTCGAATTCCGGCAGGAATACGGAAAAAATGGACACGGGATCCCCCATCTTTTTAAAACCAGCACCGGGCTCTGCGCCTGGTCCTGGTGCAAAAAATAAGGGGGACAAAAAAAGCGTAGGGGTTCCCCATATTTTTTGAATCAGCACTGGGCTCCACTAGCTGGACAGATAATGCACAGCCGGGGGAGACTTTTATACCGGTCCCTGCGGCCATGGAATTAAATACCCAACTAGTCACACCTGGCCGGAGTACCCTGGAGGAGTGGGGGCCCCTTAAATCAAGGGGACCCCCCTCCAGCCACTCGATTATCTCTATCACCCCTGTGTATTGTAGCTAGGGGATTGTGACGCTCCTTCAGCATTGCCCCGTAGCCTGCAAAATCTGTGCTGTTATTTGCTCCATAGCTGAGTGCCTCCTAGGAGCTAGGAGTCACAGGCGGTAGCCATTTCAATTGAGTCTGCCCTGCTATAGAATTGTACAGGTATGTGTACATTACCGTACGGTGCATAGAACCTTTACAGTAGAAACTCTCCTGCAGCTTTGGCCTGCTTTACTGTATGTACTGTAAAACTTGTGTTTTGTCAGTTTGCTATGCGACCGAGCCCGGTGTAACGTACAGTACTGTAATGTGCATAGACCTCGCTTACAGTATCTCTGTGTATTTTGGCTAGGGGATTGTGACGCTCCTTCAGCATCGCCCCGTAGCCTGCACAGCTTATGCCATTTCTCATTCCATACCAAACTGCTGCCTGCCACGAGGTGGGGGTTCAGGAGGTGGGGGTTCATGGGTAGTGGTCGTTTTGACAGTGTGCTATGCGATTGAGTCCGGTGTACCGTAATACTGTATGCAATCCTACAGTAGCTTATCCCTCCCCTGTGTATTTTGGCTAGGGGATTGTGACGCTCCTTCAGCATTGCCCCATAACCTGCACAAGGGTTCAGGGGCGGCGGCCATTTTGCCAGTGTGCTACAGTATGTCATCGAGTCCGGTGTACCATAATATGCATACTGTGTATTTTAGCTAGGGGATTGTGACGCTCCTTCAGCATTGCCCCATAGTCTGTACAATCTGGACTATTACTTGCTCCGTAGCCTAGGGCCTCTGTGGGGCAAGGAGTCATAGGTGGTAGCCATTTCTATTCAGTCTGCCCAGCTACAGAATTGTATGTGTACTGTGTACGGAGCATAGAACCTTAACCTGCATAGAACCTGCACATTATGGTACACCGGACTCGATCGCATAGAACCGCTCATGCAGCTACTGTATGCCCTGGTTTACAGTATGTGAATAAAAAAAATAATAAAGTGTCTGAAAAAAACTACAGTAACATGCATTCGTACTTAAGGAATCGAACCCTGGACTCTGAGTATAGGAAGCGAAACACTTCACCACTTCGCCGCAGACAAATGTATAAATCCGTTGGTTTTGATTATGCTGTAATGGCTACGGGATTAGGACGATAACATACTGTAGAAAATTCCTAATCTTGAGAGGCAATAGTGAACTTGTAACACACATCCATTTGCGACAGTGTACACTACTGGTTTTACAGTACTGTGTTTTGTCTGCGGGACTTGGACGCTCACATACAGTATTCATAAAGTATTGTAGATGGATCATATACTGTATGCTGTACTATTTGCGTCGGTGTCGTACTGTATATACAGTACTGTATTAAATAATGCAGCGTAATGAGTACAGTATTTACTGTATGCAGCGTAATGAGACGCCTTAGTAAAGTAGTCCTTATTATGTATGTCAGTATTGTATTTTACGGGAGACCACACGCATGCGCAGTGGTGATTGTAAAAAGCGACATCTGGTGGCTGATCGCAGGTATTACACGTAAAGGTAACGCCAAACGTCAAATGTCTGTCTCCGTGCGATTAGATAGCCTCTCTGTGGCTAGGCGCGCCTCGCTACGCCACAGTACGCTGCGTATGGTCGAACGGGACAAACGCCGCGGCCACTCAAGATAAAGGTGGCTACATATGTATCTCCAAATAAGCTTCCAGTCATTTATGAAACAAAGTTATCCCTTAAAAGAAAATGAGGTTTTCTGGGAATGTTAGGTTACTGTAGAAATTGAATACCTAATGCTATTACTGCTCCTTTGTATGTGTCACAATCCTCACTGTAGTTCTCAAGCCGCCTCTGCCATCTGTCCTGGGTTCTGCATCTTTTCTGTTCACTGGGATGGATGGCTTGTCAGTGCCATGAGTTTCCTGAGTGCAAAGTTAGCGAGCTTCACCTGTGGTGATTGACCTTCTGTATGAATCTGAATTCAGCAATCTGGAGTTCAGGCCTAGGGGCCGGCATCCTCTGTTCATTTGCGGAGGTTCAGGTTTTGGTGTTCTTTCGGCTTGCTGGGCCTCACTCCACATCAGAGCCTAATCTGGGGTGCTCAGATGACTGTCTGGTCCTATGCCAGCCTAGGACTCTCTGAGTCACCTCACTCAGCTCGCTGGTCGCCGAGGACCAGGAGGTATGGGTCAGGAGACTTGAGTTGCAGACCCTGCCAGTTCCTTGTGTCACACACAGCTCTGTGTGGGCTTAGAAGCTGAGCTCCCTAAAGGTAACACTTGTACTTCTGTTCCTGTAAAACTCTGCTCTTTTGCTACCAAGTCTGGATTACAGTTGAGTTACCATTGATATCCAGTATTTCTCCAGTCTCGTCTTAAAGCCACAGCATCAGTATTCCACAGTCTCGTCTTAAAGCCACAGTTGCAGTATTCTACAGTCTCATCTTAAAGTTACAGCTGCAGTATTCACCAGTCTCGTCATAAAGCCACAGCTGCAGTGTTCTTCAGTCTCATCTTAAAGCCACAGCTGCAGTATTCTACAGTCTCATCTTAAAGTCACAGCTGCAGTATTCTCGTCTTGTCTTAAAGCAACAGCCGCAGTATTCTACAGTCTCATCTTAAAGTCACAGCTGCAGTATTCACCAGTCTCATCTTAAAGCCACAGCCGCAGTATTCTTCAGTCTCATTTTAAAGCTACAGCCGCAGTGTTCTCCAGCCTTGTCTTAAAGTCACAGCCAAAGTCATCGTTCTACTTACAGTTGCATTTCCAGTTCTATCTGGTACCAGCCCAGATTACAGTTACGTTCCAGTATACCGGTACACAGCCCGGTTCACAGTACGGTTCCCAGTCTCACCGGTAACCAGCCCAGTTCTCAGTTTCACCAGTAACCAGTCCGGCTCACAATATCACCAGTAACTAGCCCAGTTCCAGTCTCACCAGTAACCAGTCCGGTTCTCAATCTCGCCAGTAACCAGCCCAGTTCCAGCAATTCCAGAGAACCTATTTCATAGCAACCTTGAGTGCACAAGCACCTACTCCTGTGACAGTATATCCAGTTCAATCTCACCAATACATTCACCATCCTGCTATTAACACCAAGTCCATGGTGATCCAGTGTTCAGGATACGGCTTCCTCTACTGAGGCCCGGGTTCGATCCCCGGTCAGGGATTGCTCCTTCTTCTCACTGATTCCTACAGGCCAGCCTAATATACACATAGTCCTCCAGTCGCCCACACAGACTTCAC
Source organism: Pseudophryne corroboree (assembly GCF_028390025.1). NCBI lineage: Eukaryota > Metazoa > Chordata > Amphibia > Anura > Myobatrachidae > Pseudophryne > Pseudophryne corroboree. Next base: position 160,453,490 of record NC_086448.1, read on the forward strand.
TAACACCGGGTTCATAAAAACCACAGTCATGACAGTAGGAACTGGCCGCATGGACCCGGCCAAAAGTGTTTGTCTGACGCGAGACCTCCTAAGCAATATTGAAGGATGCTTGGAGGGTTGGGAGTCGACTCAGCATCAACTGGCACAGTGTCTGCAGCGGAACGTGTTCTCCAGAGATTCTCAGACTCTTTGTTCTCAGAATCCTGACCAACTGCGGATTCTCTACTAGTTGTTAATACAATCTCAGTATCATATCGCTCATGTCTACAAGTTATCTATAGTACCCGATCCTGCTACTGCTGATGGGGGTGTCAAGAAAGCTACTCTAAAAGAGACTCAAATTTATGACAGGGGTCCTGTGATTAAAAGACCCTATCCCAAGTTGGGTGTACATAAAAGAATGTTCAAGCCATTTAAAGTCACAGAGGAGTTCGTGTCTTTAGCCCAAGGAGGGGCGTCCGTGTCTTCAGCCCAAGGTGGGGCATCCATATCATCAGCCCAAGGAAAGGCGTCCATGTCTTCAGCCCAAGGAGGTGCAACCTTGTCTTCAGCCCAAGGAGGGGCATCCGTGTCTTCAGCCCAAGGAGGGGCATCCATGTCTTCAGCCCAAGGAGGGGCATCCATGTCTTCAGCCCAAGGAGGGGCATCCATGTCTTCAGCCCAAGGAGGGGCATCCATGTCTTCAGCCCAAGGAGGGGCATCCATGTCTAAAGCCCAACGAGGGGCCTCCTTGTCTTCAGCCCAAGGAGGGGCGTCCATGTCATCAGCTCAAGGTGGGGCATCCGTGTCATTAGCCCAAGGAGGGGCTTGTGTGTTGTCAGCCCAAGGAGGGGCATCCATATTGTCAGCCCCAGAAGAGGGTTCCAAACATCCATTCCATGGGGAGGTTCCGAGCGTCCAGCCCGAGGAGGGGGATCCGAGTGTCCAGCCCCAGGAGGGGATACAGAGCATCCAGTCCCAGGAGGGGTCTCAGAGCATCCAGCCCCAGGAGGGGTCTCAGAGCATCCAGCCCCAGGAGGGGGTTCCGAGTGTCCAGCCCTAGAGGGGGTTCCGAGTGTCCAGCCCCAGGAGGGGGTTCTGGGTTTCCAGCCCAAGGAGGGGGGTCCAAGTATCCATCCCCAGGAGGGGGTTCTGAGTGTGCAGCCCAAGGAGAGTTATTCAATGTTCAAGCTCTCGTAGGGGCATATGAGACTTCTACTCAAAAGGAGTATTTAATTTGTCAACCCCAGGAGGGGCGCTGGAAATAACAACTCTGAGAGAGGTGTCTGATTCGTCAACCCCAGGAGGGGTCACCAGAGTTTCAGCCCCAAGGGAAGTATCCAAGTTTGCAGATGGGAATCTTTGTGCTACAGATGTAGTTATGAACTCCTGTTTGCCATCGTCTGAGAATGCCACCATGTTGTCATCCAGCATGGTTCAGGTCTAGGATGGGCCATCTGAACACTTGGATTCCAATCACTCCGGTTCCAGCCGTAATCTGTCTCCTCCGGTTCCAGCTGGTCCAGCAATACTCCAGGCCCAGCCTGGTCTCTCCAACCCGGTTCCAGCTGGCCTAGCAATACTCCAGGACCAGCCTGGTCAGTCTCCTTTGGTTCCAGCCAATTCAAGTATCCTTGGATCCAATCTGGTCCTAGTCGTCCAGCCAAAGATTTCTCCAGTTTTAGTCAGTTCAAGCTCATCTGGACTCAAACGGATTCCAAGCATTGGTCCGAGTAAAGAACTTTTGTCAGTTAGTCCCAGTAAAGATCTTCCACCATCTAGTTCTAAAATTAGACTTCAGTCTGTCTCTGATTCTGTTCCACATCTTCCTGCACTGAGTCCACAGCTTCTGCGGGGAATTCTAATACCTCTTCTCAACAATGTCTGGATAATTATGCTGTAGCTGCTAAAGTCAAGAAAAATCCTAAGGCTATTAAATTAAGGTCAGAATGTGCTACAGAGCTGGATACCGATCTGAGTACAACTTTCTCAGCTTTGTCCCTAAGTTTGTCTGAGCAACCTATTGTTCCATCTGCTGATCTGGATAAAGGACATCAGACTAATATTGCTGAGAAGGTTACTGATGTTGCATCCTCTGTCCAGTCCCCAGAGTCATTTACCTCAGTCGCAGATGCAAGTGTCGCAGCTTCAGGGAGAATTACTAGCGTCTCCATCCAGGAGGATATTTCAAGTGATTTCTCAGTTGAGGATTTCAGCCAGACAACTTCAAAAAGGATATTTCTTCATCAGTCTGATGGTCCTCAAACTGTTTCCAATCCAGCTACTGAGAGTGCGTCATCAGTTTCAGCCTCTAAGCTTTCGTCCACTGCTTTAGCACCTATTTTCTTTGATGGAGATTTGTTGCAATATGCTGCTCTAGTTGATCAAATTTCTCTCTCTGATGGCGTTGTATCCTTCAGGTGCAGTAACTCTTTCCAACAATACTCGATATCTGTACTTGGCATTCAGAGGAAGAGCTTTGGAGTGGGCTAACATGCTTTTTGAGAGTAATGATCCTGTGTTTCATGATTTACAGACTTTTAGGAAAGCTGTGGTTAAAGAATTTAGTCCTAAACCTTTGGAATCTGACTCGGTTAAAAAATCATGCTCAAAAAGGAATGCAGGGAATGAGTGGGCTACTTACAGTTGCGTTTCCAGTTATATATGGTACCAGCCCAGATTACAGTTATGTTCCAGTATACCAGTACACAGCCCGGTTCACAGTACGGTTCCCAGTCTCACCGGTAACCAGCCCAGTTCTCAGTCTCACCAGTAACCAGTCCGGCTCACAATATCACCAGTAACCAGCCCAGTTCCAGTCTCACCAGTAACCAGTCCGGTTCTCAATCTCGCCAGTAACCATCCCAGTTCTGGCAATTCCAGAGAACCTATTTCATAGTAACCTTGAGTACACAAGCATCTACACCTGTGACAGTATATCCAGTTCAATCTCACCAATACATTCACCATCCTGCTATCAACACCAAGTCCATGGTGATCCAGTGTTCAGGATACGGCTTCCTCTGCTGAGGCCCGGGTTCGATCCCTGGTCAGGGATTGCTCCTTCTTCTCACTGATTCCTACAGACCAGCCTAATATACACATAGTCCTCCAGTCGCCCACACAGACTTCACTAACACCGGGTTCATAAAAACCACAGTCATGACAGTAGGAACTGGCCGCATGGACCCGGCCAAAAGTGTTTGTCTGACGCGAGACCTCCTAAGCAATATTGAAGGACGCTTGGAGGGTTTGGAGTCTACTCAGCATCAACTGGCACAGTGTCTGCAGTGGAACGCATTCTCCAGAGATTCTCAGACTCTTTGTTCTCAGAATCCTGACCAACTGCGGATTCTCTACCAGTTGTTAATACAATCTCAGTATCATAGCACTCATGTCTACAAGTCATCTACAGTACCCGATCCTGCTACTGCTGATGGGGGTGTCAAAAAAGCTACTTTAAAAGAGACTCAAATTTATGACAGGGGTCCTGTGATTAAAAGACCCTATCCCAATTTGGGTGTACAGAAAAGAATGTTCAAGCCATTTAAAGTCACAGAGGAGTCCGTGTCTTTAGCCCCAGGAGGGGCGTCCGTGTCTTCAGCCCAAGGTGGGACGTCCATGTCATCAGCCCAAGGAAAGGCGTCCATGTCTTCAGCCCAAGGAGGGGCATCCATGTCTTCAGCCCAAGGAGGGGCACCCATGTCTTCAGCCCAAGGAGGGGCATCCATGTATAAAGCCAAAGGAGGGGCCTCCTTGTCTTCAGCCCAAGGAGGGGCCTCCTTGTCTTCAGCCCAAGGAGGGGCGTCCGTGTCTTCAGCTCAAGGTGGGGCATCCGTATCGTCAGCCCAAGGAGAGGCTTGTGTGTTGTCAGCCCAAGGACGGGCATCCATGTCGTCAGCCCCAGAAGAGGGTTCCGAGCATCCATCCCCATGGGGGGTTCCGAGCGACCAGCCCTAAGAGGGGGATCCGAGTGTCCAGCCCCAGGAGGAGATTCAGAGCATCCAGTCCCAGGAGGGGGCTCAGAGCATTCAGCCCCAGGAGGGGGCTCCGAGTGTCCAGCCCTAGAGGGGGTTCCGAGTGTCCAGCCCCAGGAGGGGGTTCTGGGTTTCCAGCCCAAGGAGGGGGGTCCAAGTATCATCCCCAGGAGGGGGTTCTGAGTGTGCAGCCCAAGGAGAGTTATTCAATGTTCAAGCTCTCGTAGGGGCATATGAGACTTCTACTCAAAAGGAGTATTTAATTTTTCAACCCCAGGAGGGGTGCTGGAAATAACAACTCTGAGAGAGGTGTCTGATTCGTCAACCCCAGGAGGGGTCACCAGAGTTTCAGCCCCGAGGGAAGTATCCAGAGGCAAGTTTGCAGATAGGAATCTTTGTGCTACAGATGCAGTTATGAACTCCTGTTTGCCATCTTCTGAGAGTGCCACCATGTTGGCATCCAGCATGGTTCAGGTCTAGAATGGGCCATCTGAACACTTGGATTCCAATCACTCCGGTTCCAGCCGTAATCTGTCTCCTCCGGTTCCAGCTGGTCCAGCAATACTCCAGGCCCAGCCTGGTCCGTCCAACCCGGTTCCAGCTGGTCCAGCAATACTCCAGGACCAGCCTGGTCAGTCTCCTTTGGTTCCAGCCAATTCAAGTATCCTTGGATCCAATCTGGTCCTAGTCATTCAGCCAAAGATTTCTCCAGTTTTAGTCAGTTCAAGCTCATCTGGACTCAAGCTGATTCCAAGCATTGGTCCGAGTAAAGAACTTTTGTCAGTTAGTCCCAGTCCACAGCTTCTGCGGGGAATTCTAATACCTCTTCTCAACAATGTCTGGATAATTATGCTGTAGCTGCTAAAGTCAAGAAAAATCCAAAGGCTATTAAATTAAGGTCAGAATGTGCTACAGAGCTGGATACCGATCTGAGTATAGCTTTCTCAGCTTTTTCCCTAAGTTTGTCTGAGAAACCTATTGTTCCATCTGCTGATCTGGATAAAGGACTTCAGACTAATATTGCTGAGAAGGTTACTGATGTTGCTTCCTCTGTCCAGTCCCCAGAGTCATTTACCTCAGTCGCAGATGCAAGTGTCACAGCTTCAGGGAGAATTACTAGCGTCTCCATACAGGAGGATATTTCAAGTGATTTCTCAGTTGAGGATTTCAGCCAGACAACTTCAGAAAGGATATTTCTTCATCAGTCTGATGGTCCTCAAACTGTTTCCAATCCAGCTACTGAGAGTGCGTCATCAGTTTCAGCCTCTAAGCTTTCGTCCACTGCTTTAGCACCTATTTTCTTTGATGGAGATTTGTTGCAATATGCTGCTCTAGTTGATCAAATTTCTCTCTCTGATGGCGTTGGATCCTTCAGGTGCAGTAACTCCTTCCAACATTACTCGATATCTGTACCTGGCATTCAGAGGAAGAGCTTTGGAGTGGGCTAACATGCTTTTTGAGAGTAATGATCCTGTGTTTCATGATTTACAGACTTTACAGACAGAATGCAGGTTCTTCTTCATTAGAACTGCAACGGTCTGATGCAGAAGAAAGTTTGTGCTGTCCTTCCAGGGATAATTTAAGTATCTCCTTCTGTAAGAATCCAAGCATTAAAATTGGTAATGTAGGAGTCTCTTCTAGCCCAATACTAAGTTCTCTGCCAAAAAATGTAAAACTCCAGTGCACTTCTTTGTCATCTACTAACTGTGTATCTAAGGGAGAGTCGTATTTTCCATTAGACTTGGACTCAGATTATGAATTTGATCCTGTTCATGATGCTACTCCTTTCCTGGGAGGTCCTATGTTTTCTAAGGAAGTTTTTTCTTTAAAGGAGATTCTGCTCTCTTCGGTCAAAACCAAATGTTTCCGTATATAGAAGAGGCATCGATGAAGGTCCTAAGTTCTTCTGTATGAATTTTTCAAGTTCCTCTAAGATTCAAGATGGGTGTCGGGAGTCCACTCTTGAAGAGGGGGGTACTGTCATGATCCTCATTGTAGTTCTCATGTTGGGTGGCTTGCCTCTGCCATCTGTCCTGGGTCCTGTGTCTTTTCTGTTCACTGGGATGGACGGCTTGTCAGTGCCATGAGTTTCCTGAGTGCAGAGTTAACAAGCTCCACCTGTGGTGATTGACCTTCTGTGTGAATCTGAATTCAGCAATCTGGAGTTCAGGCCTAGCGGCCGGCATTCTCTGTTCATTTGCGGAGGTTCAGGCTTCAGTGTTCTTTTGGCCTGCTGGGCCTCACTTCACATCAGAGCCTAATCTGGAGTACTCACGTGTAAGTGTCTGGTCACCAGACCCGGAGCTGTCTGCTCCTGTGCCAGCCTAGGACTCTCTGAGTCATCTGACTCAGCTCGCCGGTTGCCAAGGACCAGGCGGTATGGGTCAGGAGACTTGAGTTGCAGACCCTGCCAGTTCCTTGTGTCACACACAGCTCTGTGTGAGCTTAGAAGCTGAGCTCCCTAAAGGTAACACTTGTACTTCGGTTCCTGTAAAACTCTGCTCTTTTGCTACCAAGTCTGGATTACAGTTGTGTTACCATTGATATCCAGTTTTTCTCCAGTCTTGTTTTAAAGCCACAGCTGCAGTATTCCACAGTCTCGTCTTAAAGCCACAGTTGCAGTATTCTACAGTCTCATTTTAAAGCCACAGCTGCAGTACTCTTCAGTCTCATCTTAAAGCCACAGCTGCAGTATTCTACAGTCTCATCGTAAAGTCACAGCTGCAGTATTCTCCAGTCTCGTCTTAAAGCCACAGCCGCAGTATTCTTCAGTATCATCTTAAAGCCACAGCTGCAGTGGTCTTCAACCTTGTCTTGAAGTCACAGCCAAAGTCATTGTTCTGTTTACAGTTGCGTTTCCAGTTATATCTGGTTCCAGACCAGTTTACAGTTGCGTTCCAGTACACCGGTACACAGCCCGGTTCACAGTACGGTTCCCAGTCTCACCGGTAACCAGCACGGTTCTCAGTCTCACCAGTAACTAGTCCGGCTCACAATATCACCAGTAACCAGCCCAGTTCCAGTCTCACCAGTAACCAGTCTGGTTTACAATTTCGCCAGTAACCAGCCCATTTTTGTGCAATTCCAGAGAACCTATTTCATAGTAACCTTGAGTACACAAGCACCTACTCCTGTGACAGTATATCCAGTTCAATCTCACTATTCTGCTATCAACACCAAGTCCCTGGTGATCCAGTGTTCAGCATACGGCTTCCTCTGCAAAGGCCCGGTCAGGGATTGCTACTTCTTCTCACTGATCCCTACAGACCAGACTAATATACACATAGTCCTTCAGTCGCCCGCACAGACTTCACTAACACCGGGTTCACAAAAACCACAGTCATGACAGTATGACTTAACTAAGAAACCTTTATACTTACTGAAAAACTAAATTGTCCTTTGCACCACTGAAGTTGAGCTAACAGCAGTCCCAGTTTTTTTAAATATTCAAATATAAGATGGATTCTTCTTTATTCGGTCATGATTATCTAGCATGGTGGTAAACAGAAAGTGGCTGCTTGTTTCAGAGCCCAATAAGACCCAGCATTAACAGGATTACTAGTATGTCTTAGAGCAATAGATTTGGTTACACTACTTATAACAACCCATCCAACATGGCTGTAAGTTGCAATCTTAAAGTGTATGACCAACATGCAGTAGAAGCTCTACTACTTATCAGAAATAATGGCAGTCCAGAGGCTTAGAAAAGATGTAGAAATACTGGTCTTTATTGGTCAACGTTTCAGGGCGTCCGCCCTTTTGTCATGACACACAGCACAAAAATCTGTGCTGCTGTGTCTTGACAAAGAGGTGGACGCCTCAAAATACACACAAATAGTAGATACACTTTTAAAGTAGTGCACAATTTAGGGGAATTATAGAAACAGACTATGAGGGATATTCAATTGTTTTGAAAAGTCAGTTGGGTGTCTGTTTTTTCCTATCTAATAGACAGGAAAAAACAGACACCCAACCGACTTTTCAAACATTTGAATTCCCCCCTTTATAACAGCAACAGGCAACCTAATTCCACATGCAGAAGCAATGAAGGAGTTGCTAGAAGCTATACAATTACCATCCCAGATTTCTGTTATCAAATACCAAGCTCATATGATTGAAAATGGTGAAATTACTATTGGAAATCAAAGAGCCGATATTGCTTGTAAAGCAGCAGCACAAACAGAAATTGTAAAAAAAAGTTTGTATGTTTACTAATGATATATGTATACTGAGAGAACAAACATTCATTTTAACGCAAAATACTTATGAAGCAAAGGAAATGAGTAAGTGAGAAAATGAACAAAGCACAGAACACAGTAAAGGTTTATGGTGAAGCTCTGAAGGTAAGCCTGTAGCTCCAAAATCACTTTTGCTGGCATTGGCACAGATGTCCCATAAACTGACCCATGCAGGGAAGATGGCTATAATTAGTTTGATTCAGACTTACTGGTTCATTTTTAGCTTTGTATCATTTGCAGTCAGATATTGTGTTTCCTGTATTGCCAGCTTGTAGAAGAATACAGGACAGCCAGTCAAAACAATAAATTCACTTGTTCCCCAAAACTCGATTTTACAACTGTATTTCATTCAGCTTCATAAGTTTCTAATGCTTCAGTATGTTTTGATATGTGTTTACTTATTTTACTGCTAAGAAACTCACTCAGGAATATATGTGGAGGTAAAAGCCAGATTTAGATTTTGTGATTGCATTAAAGGATGAAGGGTTCCTATTGTCATGACCTTTCTTCTGCTTGACAGTTTGAATATTGTAATGATTAACGACACATACAACAAATATGAGATAAATGGTATACCAAGAAGAATATGTGTACATAAAGACTTACAAAGGTAAGATCATATAGATGATTTTACACGCAATGCAATGAAAGAAATGCATAGTAGGATTGCGTGAAACACTTTTAATAACTTACTTTATCAACACCACAAATATGATACATGGAGAATGCTCTTGCCATAAGCAAACAGATGAGAATCACTTAAAATGTCTAGTCTGTAGTGGATTTCCACTTTATGCACCTGCCTTGCAAGTTATTGTTCCTACAAAGATATCACAGTTTTGCATGAATACAGATGATAAACAAAGCATAGGCCAGAAAATAATTATAAAGCAAACAAAGGTACAGATAGCACATTACATGTTAAGGGACTAAAGTTGGGTACTACTATTTGTGCAGGAGCAACTTTTGTAACTAAGATGCCTAGCATCTGTTCAATTACTCATTTAAGCTACTGTTTGTATTTAATAAATAATGTGTAGTCCATGGTTGTAAATAAATTGTTGTTTCAGTGAAAATAATAGTTCTATTTTTGAAAATACAACTTGTATATGTATATAGACAATATACTTTTATACATAAAGGAAGTCATGCATCTTTGGATATCTTCTGCACTTTTGTAAATTCCAATTATAGGAACATTCATTTCACTTTTAATATACAGTAGAGGAAGAATGCACACATTTTTTGGATATCACTATTTATGTTGAAGATCAGAAATGAAATACAAAAAGAAAACCCACAGATTCATTGTCATATATAGATACTATGAGTTGCCATCACTCTGGTTGGATTGTATCACTGTGGAACAATTCTAGAGGGGTGTGAGACACAGCGCATCAGAGTGCTGATGCGCTGTGTGGCTAGAGCAGGTATCACCAGAGTGGGGAGTTTTCAATGTTGATTGATTTATGTACAGTATGTTTTTAATCATTAAATGTAAAACATTTTATATATTGATGTGGCAAATCTTTACTCCTGTATGCTAATCCCCACATGGTACATTGGGGTAAGAAGAAGAGGGTAACCCAGATGGAAGACAAGTAAAATTGAAAACTTAATGTATCTATTATTGTTGTATACTGTACATTGTGAGTAGCATGCACACATCTATTTGGGATATCTACTTAATCTTTTGTATCACCTTTTTCTAAATACTGCACGTACAGTATATGAAGATGGGTGTTTCATAAAGAAAAATGTATGTATACATCACTACCTATCTTATTGTGAGTGGAGTATACTACCTATTATCCTCATATTGAGGTGTTAGAACTGACCATTTATC